>NC_141918.1:54656439-54959469 GCF_057802395.1 Ceratotherium simum simum | reverse complement strand
CATTTCAGACTTCTGATCTCTAAAACTATAAGATAAATTTGTATTGTTTTAAGCCACTAAGTTTGTGGTAATTTGTTACAGCAACCATAGAAAATGAATATATTATTGCTCACATGGTTCTTCCCTTTTTTGGGAAAGATTGTCCATTCATCTCATTCAGAAAGTCCCGTTTTCTTCATGAAGTCTTTGTGCCCCACCTCAAATTGCCCCTCCTGTTTAAAGAAAGCAGCACCTCTTCTTTATTTTATTCATCTGTGAGTAACTGCACCTGTGTCGCTGTTTGTCTTTGATGCTCTGGATTGTCTTCCAATTTAGCCTGCCGGGACCTTTGCTTCAGACATAAAATAACATAAAACAACAAAAAATCAAAATAACGTAAAATCCTAGTAATGTACCCTTCATTCATTCATTCATTCATTCACTCAAGTTGCATTTACTGAGTGGTTAATAGTTGATTGGCTGCCCCGTGCTAAGTGATTGATACACAAAAACATAGTTTCTAACCTTAAAATTGTTTACAAACTTAGTGGAGAAACTGACATATTTATACCTAACTATAAAGCATGGTGAATTGTAATGCTGTACTATTAATGTGGACACAACACATCTGTATTAGAGTTTGTTATTAATAATGATGACAACCAACTCTTTTCATTAAATTTTTCCATATCTTGACAATTAAGACAAAGTCCAGAAATTTCTATTTAAAACTTAAAAAAATCATGAACTGTATTATATAGAGTTCATACCTAGCCAGAAAAACATGGGTGGTTAATTACATTCTGCTGATTATTTTTTATTTGCTGATAGAATTTTTACAAGTTTAGCTGTAATGATTTTAAAACTTTAAGAATATTCTCATTGCTTTTTTCAGGTGAGTTGATGCTGTATTCCCAGCAAATTGGTAGCTTAGGAAAAGTTCTTATTCCAAGAGGGCAAAGAAAGAGGAATCACGTAACGTTAGAGTTTTAAGGGACTTCAGAGATAAATTAACCATTTCAATTACATCACGTCTTAGTTAGCTTGGGCTGCTGTAATAAAATACCACAGACTGGGTGGCTTAGACAACAGAATTTATTTTTCACAATTTAGGGTCTGGAAGTCTGATATTGGAGTGTCAGCATGGTCAGGTGCTGGTGAGGATCGTTTCTCTGGGCTGCCTTTTGCTGTATCCTCATCTGGTGGAGAGACATCATCTTTCTTGAGTGTCTTCTTAGAAGGGCACTAATGTTATCACGAGGGCTCCACTCTCATGACCTGATCATCTCCCGAAGGCCTCACCTCCAGACACCACCACACTGGGATGAGGGTTTCAACATATGAATTTTTGGGGGGACACAAACAGTCCATAGCAGATCACTTTCTAATGTTGCCAATAATGAGGTATTATCCAGACAGCGTGAGCTCTGGGTCCCCACAGATCTGAGCTCAGACACTTCCTTTGAGTGCTTATGTACCCAATACAGTCCTAAGCATTTTATATGAAATGCCTTATTCTGTCCTTGCAAGAACCCAAATGAATTAGGAACTATCATGACGCCCATGAAAGGAATCTGCTCAAGACTCAGATGCTATCAAGCTCTAGAAGGGAGATTTGAACCACGGCAGGCTGAGTGCAGAGCACACCCTCTCAGCACTATCTTACACTCCTGTGTGGTAAGGAGGCTCTAAAGCAGTAGGAATGCTGTTTCATTCACAGACTGTAACTACATCTGGCTGTATCATAAGCATTTAAGTGATGCAAGTAAGAAAGAAAGAAAGAATAATTACGACACCCAGCACCTGTTTCTATAGCTGTTCTTCATGGCAGGATTGGCTCTTGCATTCCTCAAGCCGTGTTCACTGCCATCATAGTCATGGCTGTGACACCAGGTTGGACTTTAGATCTTTGCCACAACCTTCATCCAGGAAGTGCTGAAGAAAGTCTTGCTGTCTCAGCAGGACAAGAGAGAAAGAAAATGGGCACATACAGACATTGTGAAAATGTTAGACAGGGGCCGGCCGGGTGGCATAGCGGTTAAGTTTGCGCATTCCGCTTCTGTGGCCTGACGTTCGATAGTTCGGATCCTGGGCGCAGACCTACTCACTGCTCATCAAGCCATGCTGAGGCGGTGTCCTGTATAGAAGAGCTACACCTCTACAACTATGATACACAACTATGTACTGGGGCTCTGGGGGAAAACAGAAAAAGAGGAAGATTGGCAACGGATGTTAGCACAGGGCCAATCTTCCTCAAAAAAAAAAAAGTTAGACAAATGTCTGGTCTCCTTTCAGGAATGGGGTGGGTGGCTCCTTCAAATCAGGTCCTACACTCCTAAAAGAACTGCATTCCTTATGACCCATACCATCACTTGTGAATGCCATCGCTACGTACTGGGACTCTTCGGGGATAGTAATGGAAGATTATCAGAGTATCTCTATGTTACTTAAACATAACTACAGCAGCAACTCTGCTGCCTCTGACCTAGATTCTTGAGGCTGAGGAACCAGAGAATGATGATGTGGAATTAGTAAATGGAGTCCACCAGATTTACCCCAGACATTGCACAGATATTTTCCTTTTGGAGCCATTTAGCAAGGCTGCTTACAATATCACAGAGCCAACTGCATGTGTGCTTCCTGAATAGCTTGGCCAGAAACGGAGCGAAAAAAAGAGGCTGAAGTGTTTCTGAGTGTTTAGGAAATGACTTGGGTCACTTCTTGCATGGATGATAGTACATGTGGGAAATTCAAATCTGGCCCCCAGCTGATTTCTGTCCTGGGGTAATAGGATCCAAGACGAAGATGAGGACAGCTGCGTTGCCAGTGGACCAGACACCTTCTGTTTTCTGCCTCAGTTACTTCCTTTGGCTTTACTTCCACATGCTAAATGTGGTTACCTAGTCATTTATATTCAGAGTCCTTCTACCAGGAAATGTAAACTTATAAATTTCACATCACCTTTACATAGCACCTTCTTTGCAAAGGTATTGCAAAGTGACAGAGGGGCTTGGCTCTTCGGAAATGTCCCCAAGGGAAGGAAAGTACAAAGCCTGGGTCAAATCATTCTGACATTTAGGTTGCTCAGCTACTCTTGGTATTCCCCTGTTCCTGTCCCCAGTAGTGATTTATTAGTAAATTCATTCACCTATTTGAAATAACAGTAAATACTCTAAACCCTTGTCTAACTAAACCCAATTGTCTGATGATTCCATTTGTCTCTTTACACATATTAAACATGTTATAATTGATACCTTGTTTTATTAGCGTTTGTCTCTATGTCCGTCTTGCAAGTAAATTCTGTATTTCATTTTTGTGATATTAGATTATAAGAGTACAGGTATTTGTTTCTTTGATAGCTTCGTTAGAGCATCTCCCACAGTGGTCTAGATTGCAATGATGCTGAAATAGCACTATTGTTTTAGTGGTAAAAATGTGGAGAGATTTCTTTGTGGGATAGCCACAGCATTTTTGGGAAACCTCAGAAGGGATACTTGGTGTTGCAAAACCAAGTATTCTCTTTGACCTAAACCATATACTGGTTTTCTTGAAATTATTGAAGGGTTAGAACTTTCACCCATTAACATGGTTAGTAAAGTCACATTTTCCCTCAAGAGCACAAATCTGCAAATAAAAGAGATTGGTTGTAGAAATCTACTTGAAGTTTCATTTGGGATTTATTCAGTTGTTGCATCTTTCTTATCTCTAACCTATTGGTCAAATGTGCCACTTATGTCTATTCTCTTCAAGTTGGCATTTGTTTGGGGCTTTTCCTTTGGAGACAGAGTTTTCAGAAACAAAACAAAAAACTAAACAGACTTTATTCTCCAATAGAACCAAGGTATTGGAAAAATTAGACTGAGCTTTTGGGAAAATTGAAAGGATTAAATGAGAGCATACATGGAAAGTACATAGAACAAGGCCAGGCAAAAGTAGGCATTCCATAAAAGCCACCCATTACCATCTCCTCCAGATCACTGGCTCCCTTCTCCACGGAGCTGGTGCCAGTAACCCCGCTAGGCCTGGGTTCCATCAGTAGAAGCAGAAAGTGATACATGAAGGGGAAGAGATAGAAGAGGGAAAAGTAAGGAAAAATAAAGGGCATGTGTTTGCTGTGGAGTGGTCAAGGAGATGGGGGAAAAAGAGGATGAAGATAATAAAAAAGAAGTGAAAGAGAGAAGGAAAAAAAGTTTGGGTTTTTGGGAGCAGTGATCTCTAAGCTTACTCCAAGACCCTGGAGGCCATCGGCTCCTGAGCCCTTCACCTCAATGTTGGTCTGCTGCCATCTCTTTTCCTCATGTTCTAACTTCTAACATGTGTTTTAGATCATCTGGAAGGTTCTCCAGATCCAATTTTATAAAACATGGTTGAAATGATTTTTTTCTGGTGTGATCTAAATAGACAGTTGTAGACATTGAGCATGAAGTAGTTTCTTCCTAAATCTCTAGAAACTCATTACAACATAACTATTTCTAGAGGAGAATTTTTCAAAATGTTATTCTTTCCTCGCTTTCCATAAAGGATATAGTTAGTGAGTTATCAGAGGCTTTCTTGATAAGACGTTGTCACCTGTAAGCCAGTCTCTTAGGACATTGCAAGAAGCATGCTTTTGGCTGGTGATGGAGCACCCTGGGAAAGTCCTTTCCCTCCTCAGGCCTTAGGAACATCATCTAGGGCATTAAAGTAGCAATTTTCTAAACGAGATCCCTGTGGCCTGAAAAAAGTAAAACAATGTCAAAAAGTCTTTAGTTTTTTGCCACTGGATGGCTCCTGTGATGAAGAACTCAGGGGTTTCTTGTGAGACTGTGAGCTGATTTTTGCACTGGAAGAGAAGGTAGAAGCTGACTGTGTTAAAAGAAAGTGAGGGAATGGCTTTCTTCTCCACCACCAGGGGACTGGGATGGTGAAGGAATGGTGCTGTGTTTAAGGGGCAATTGTTATTGGAGCCATTATTATGGAGCCACTCTGAAAGACCCTATCCATTCCTCAGCCCCTCTGTGGAAGAGTGGAGAGGCGCATTGGTGAGGTTAGTGTGGTGTGGGACTGGGGGACAACTCAGGAGATTTGGTGGTCTTTGTTCTACATCAAGGGTTTAGACAGAATGGTTCTAAGCATTGAATTCTCTTTAGGGTTCTGGTCAATCGATACAGGCAAAATTCCAGTTTAGGGGGTTGTAGAAGTTCTCTGAGCTTGTCAGACCTGGCAATATCCTACTCGTCCTGGGATCTTCTGCACTGAGGGACGAGCCTGGGCCAAGAATGATGTTACTATCATACCGTTGATCAGAGCAGGTTATTCGTTCAATGAATGAATGACCGTGCACCCCCAAGTGGCCTCATGGGCATGGGAAAGCAGATCCATAATTTGGGAAACAAGCAGGAGTCCCATAGTGGCCTGATGGAAATCCAGCCAGTGTGGAACCATACTAGCACAGGGCTAGTTGGGAAGAAGGAAGGTGTCTGAGTCCCCTGGAGGAGGGGTCACATGGATGAGTGGGCTGATGTCTTTTTCTGAGACTATCCTGTCTCTTTCTCCCTTTCTTCCTCTTTCTGGTTTCCATCTCTGATCTCTAGGACTTAATAGAAATAGTGTTTTATAGTTTCTCCCACTCTCTCATCCAATGTTCCCTGGTGGGCAAGTCAATCTTATTCCAGAAGGAGTTCATTCACTACCCACCCAAAGTCTTAGGCCAGCTCTGGGGAAGGGACACCATTTTGTGTGCAGCCCCCACCACACAGCTGGGGCAGGGCAGGCAGGTCACCCCTTCCGATCCCCGAGGAGCAGTGGCTTCCACTCCTGCACGAGTGTCACTACACATGGTCAGGGCAATGGGACAGAAGGGATCACTCTGGCTCTTCAGGCACCAAGATGAGGAAAATGAATGTCAGGGCCCGAAGGATGGAATTGCTGGGGACAGAAGGTCACTACGCATTAACAGTCAGTCTTCACAGAAACAACGAGGAGGTGCTGAGAATGGAAAAGAGATGCGCTCTCTTGGTCCTATTTGGACCAATTTTCTTGGACGAATTTTCTTCAGGCAGACTCTGAGGCACAGGCCTTTGCTCTCCTTGCATTTGTCATAGTCAAGGCAGGAAAGTGAATCAAATAGCACCGAGGGACAAGCATTTATTAGGCACTTGCTATGGGCCAGACCCCAGTTGAGGCTCAAAGCAAAGCTTTGAACACGTCAGCCTTTCCATTCCAGTGAAGAGAGCCAGAAAGAAAACACACAAACAAGCACACAAATACATTAACAACAAAATACTCAGTGGTTGCAAGTGCCATAATACACAAAACTTTAATTACTTAATTAATAAAATAGTGGCTAAAGGGCCGTTTTAATTTTATGGTCAGGAGAGTCCTCTTGAACTCAGTGATGTTTGAGCTGAACGTTAATGACAAGAAGAAGCCAGCCAGGCAGAGATTTGGAGAAGAAGATTTCAGGCAGAAGGAACAACTGGGGGAAAGATCTGAAGGTGAGAAGTAGCTTGCTGTATCTGAGAAACGAAGATGAGCAGAGTGACAGATTTAGTGAGCGAAGGAGGGGTGGGCATGACGTGAGATTCTGGGCCAGATAATGCTGGGCTGCGCAGACTAGGGAATGATTTTAGCTGTCATTCCCACTGTGATGATAAGCCATTAGAGGGTTTTTAGAAGAAGAGTGACATGACTTAACGTAGTTTTCGTAAGATCACACTGGCAGCTCTGTGGAGCAGGAATTGTATAGGAGCAAGAGGAGAAGGAGAAACTGGCTAGGAGGCTAATAAAATTCAAGAAAGAAAGGATGATGGCTTGGCTGGAGTGGTAGCAGAGAGACCAAAGGGAAAATAAACAGTTTCAAGAAATATTTTGGAAGTAGGGTCTCTAGAACATCCCCATGGATTGGCATGTGAGGGAAAGAGAGCATCTGGGTTCTAGTGTACCAATTATTTGCTGAGATGGGAAGAAATATATTTAGAAGTGGTGTTAATCAAGCACTCAGTTGGATATTGGAAGTTTGGGATCCCTTTCAGATATCCAAGTAGATGTCAAGTAGACAGTCTGAGGATAGAGAATAGGGGAAAAGTCAGTCCTGAGTTGTTAGTTTGGGAATTACTGGCATACGGAAGGTATTTAAACAGAAGAAAACAAGACGCTGTGTCCAGTTCAGACCAATTTCATCCACCCCAAGTCAACACTTAGGGAACTAAGCGCAGTAAGTGCTAAGGATAAGGAGATCCGAAAGATATAATCCCAGAAGGAGGGGCAAGCCAAAGTACTATCCTTACAATGCAGCAGTAAAACAGAGGCAGGCATAACAATAAAAGACGCTCTATTATGGAACAAGGATTTACGCCTGGAGTGGTGAGGTACAGCACAGACAAGAGGGGACCTGAAAGATAGTCATTTGATAGGAACAGTTCTCTTATGAAACCTTTGCTCTTAATATGGGTGCTTATTGAGAGACCATAGCAACAGATGGTATTGGTGGCAGAGGGGTTATATGGATGAACGAAAATTCCATTTTTAATGGCTGTTTGATCTTGGAGAAGGCAATAATTACAATAAGAAGGGGCTTATTCTCCTTTGCAAAAAGAGAAGTTTGAATTTGATCCGTAGTTTCCTGCCTCAGAGAGATGGTAAGATAGAGAATCAAGACCCATAGGTTATTTTCTCAATATATTTAAAGGCTATATTAAATTATCATACATATTTCAATATATTGTGGCTAAATATAATATATGTGAATATGTATAAGCATAAATATATATTTATATAAAAGAGTAGTGGAAATAAAATATTTAGCTTCCATAAAACTATGCAGATTGCCAAAAATGTCAAATTCTTAGTTTTAACTTTAGTTATATCAACTTGGTGAAGTAATATTATTGCTTTGTTGAGCACAAGCTCTAATCGATTGTGGTTAATAAACGAGGAAAAGGAAAAACAAAATAATTATTGCCAAAATAATGCAGTTTCATAGACAAAATATTTCAAACCATGGAGTACATTGGGAGGAAAACGATAAGAAGCCTATTTGGTGGTACATATTTTGTGCGTCTGTGGCTGGATGAGTAACAGGGTCAGGGTTAGCCCTGATAGGAATGCTTCTACAATTTGACGGCTTTTTTTCCTCTTCTTTGTAGCTATACTAGCTGCTCAACATCTTTATCACTTGTTTTCACTCTTTGTAAAATTAAAAAAGTTGTTTTCTGGGAATTAATTTCCTAATCATATAAAACGATGCAATTCTTGCAAACCGCCCTGTGATTTACTAGAAGAACGTTGGCTGAATAGTCCTGGAATGTCCTTAAATTTATTCGTCTTACTTGGTTGAAACATTTATTTCCAGAAAATCATTTATTAACCTCAGAATCAGGTCAATTTCAAGAACAATATTTTGCATTTCTGTAGTATTTACTTCTAGCATTGTATTTTAAAGAATCCACTTAGTAATGCACATATTGACGCCTTGCAGTGGATGCAAGCAGAGATTACATTTTTCTACAAATGGAAACTGAGCTGGGTGGGTGGTGGTGAGACATTTCTGGGCCTGTGGGGGAAGGGGAAAACCCAGGCTTACACCCCTGAAGGTGAGGGCTGCTTGGCCACAGAAATCAGTTAATACATAGGCTGAGCCCATATTTAGGGGACCAACAATGCACGGTCATCAAAATTTTTTTATAGTAAGGATTTGTTTTTCATATATATATATATATATATATATTTTTTTTTCAGTGAGGAAGATCAGCCCTGAGCTAACATGCATGCCAGTCCTCCTCTTTTTGGTGAGGAAGACTGGCCCTAACCTAACATCTGTGCCCATCTTCCTCTACTTTATGTGGGACGCCACCACAGCACGGCCTGACAAGTGGTGCAAGTGGTGTGTTGGTGCGCGCCCAGGATCCAAACCCGGGCCACCAGCAGCAGAGCGTGCGCACTTAACAACTACAGGGCCGGCCCCGATATATATATTTTTAAAGTATGGAAATAAGTATCTTAAGAAACGTCAGAATCTTGTTGGATTTCTTGAAGCTGATATAAGATCTTGTATTGTTTTGCTTTGAATTACTTATGGTGAGGAGGCACCATGTTCTTCTCATTGCTTAGTGTTCAAAGATTTTCATTTGACTTCAAATGGCATGATGGTCCAGATACATGCCAAGCGTTGGCCTTCTTTTTTTTGCTGGGTGGAGTTCAAGGTTGTTTGTGATGCTGAGGAGTTGATCACATTTACTCAGGTTGGCCATAATACTCATGTGCCAAGTCCATTGTATGATATTTCCATGTCTGTCCAAGACCACCTGGGAAAAGGACCAAAAGCCTTCAGGGGAAGGATAGAGTCTCAGAATGCTCACGTATTGATCTGATCTGCATGGAGCTACCATCAACTAGGGATATATAACAGGAGTCTGAGACTCAATCGAGAATATGTTGGAGTAATGCTCTAAATAAATAAACAGGTATGAGGAGAATCATTCCATCTCTCAGGTGCGGTTTTGTCTGGTCCTCATTTTATGGGCTTCTCAAGACTCTAGGGATGCGAGCCTGTGTCCTTGATTTATGTTGGATTCAGTAATCTGCAATCTGGGACTGATATATTCTGTCCTGCTAATCATGCTGAGATCTGGACTCCTGAGGGAATCAAATCACTTGTCCCAAGTTGCATGAAAAGCTAGAGGTAAAAGCCAGAAGACAACTCTGCCTTTTAAAATTCCACATCACTGTTGAATACTGTTGAAATTTTCCCTGGCTACCTTACCCGCTGCCATCACCGTCCCTAACTTCCCAGGGCTATGAAATGACTAACACTTGTAAAAGTGTGTTGAGATATAACATGTTTAGTCAAAAATGCTTGAAGTAAGAATACTTAGGGGTTTGTGTATGTCCGTGCTTTTCCAGAAAATGTGTTCATTTTCTTCTTGACCATACTTTTTTGAAAATTTTAGTGGTAAAATTAAAAGTTGCCATTTCCTTCTTAAACCACATAAGAACCCATTTCCCATACTAGTCAGCGACGCTGGAATACTGCCTGATGTAAGACCTGCCTTTAGCACAACTTTGATCTCCCCATTCAAAAGTTGTATATGATGGAAGAGAGTCCAGCGAAGCCAAGATTAACGTTTATGTGGTTAAGTTTTCAAGGTTAATGATGAAAAAACTAATTTCGTTATAACACTTTAGCTTATACTATCAACAGAGGAGGTGTATTTAAGCAATTTTTCTTTTTCACTGATACTTCCTATTTAAGGCCCTGAACTAAAAAAAACAATATTTGGATGAAATTTTGTTTTTTATATAAAACTCATAATACATTTTTGTTCTGTTTTAACAATTTAAATGACTTTATGTTGAATGTCAATTATACTCAGGGGCTATGGGGGTATTTTCAGGGTTTTGCTCTATGCTAAATGGCTCCTGCGGTTTTTAAAAGTTCTGTGTCAGCACTTGGCAGGTTTTCAGAAGTCATTTTTATTGTTTTCAAGGCAATTGGCTATAGCAACCTGTCCCTATCTTCAATTCTACTGCTTCGAATCTTCCAGAGGCTGTGAAACCAGATAACCATGCTGGTTGACAGTGTCCTTGAAGTGCATTATTCTTGTAAATAAGTAGTCTTAGAGCTGGTTACTGGGAATTTCTCTTAGAATGCACAGATGAGAATGCCAGCTACTTTTATTGAATGCCAGTCTTCTATTTTCAGAAGTCCTTTTGGCTTACTTCTGGTTTCCCTGTTCTGTTCCAGACGGTTGAATTCACCCAAGGCCCGCCCACCCGCCCGATACTTGAGTAGGTGTGGCGTGGTGCAGGGGCAAAGCCAGGAGCTCTTGGAGCAGACCTCAGCTGAAATCCTGGCTCTGTCATAATCCTGCTGTGTGACATTGGGCAACTTACTTTACCTCCCAAGCCTTAGTTTCACGAACTGGAAAACGAGAATGAAAATAAACACTCTCCAGAGTTATTGTGAGGCTAAAGTGAGGTGTGTGGTATGATAATAGCTAATATTTATAGAGGGTTTATTATGTGCCAGGTATGTAGTTAGCACTCATAAATGGTAGCTCCTTTAGACATACCTGGCTTTGTGCCCTGATGAGTTGGACATTACACAATTAATCCACTGAAGTCCTCATGCTTTTTTCAAACGCCATAGAAAATAACAAGAGGGTAGCAAGGAATGAATCAGAAAAGATCTGCTTTGTACAGCCACCAGGCCAGAGGTCCGGCTTTGTCGGTATCATCTAATCATCTCAGCCGCCCTCTGAAACAGACCTCTTATCCCCATTGCACAGAAGGGAAAAATAAAGGCCCAGAGAGGTTGCTTTACACTTTTCTATATAACAGAGAAAGCAGAAATAGAAACACAACAAATATAGTACAACCGAGAACTTAATTCTATAAGAGTAGATTACAACACTGACATTAATAATCTAGTTAATGTCTTCTTGTTTACTAGAGAATCATCAATTATATTTTTCTTTTATAGTGTTAAAATAATAAAGTATAAAAGATATTTTTCCATATATTAAAAATAGAGATATCAAATTCATTTTATTCTGCTCAACATAGATGCTCTCATAGATGTCTGCATGAGGAAAAAGCTAAGTTACTCTGTTTCAATCATAATACATACTGAGGCTTATTTTTGCTGCCAAAACCGTTCTTTGGTTTAGAAAATTTCCCCTAGGTCATTTTGAAGTATTCCCAGAAAAGAGGAAAATGCCAAAAACCTGGTCAAAAATTTTTTCAAGTATTGCACCAAGAATGGAAAGAATCCGGGAATCAAGAATGTATATTTATCTGGTCACAAGGAGAAAAGGGGTTATCCGCATGCCATGGACTCAGCGTTTGTTATTTTCTTTCATAGCTGACAATTCCCACCTCATTCTCTTGCTAACTTCACGCATGCTGTGGTCAGTCATCCTACCCCTCTCTTATTTTCAATTTTATTACTTATTCTCAGGAGGGAAGGCACTTAAGAAAAATTTCTTTTGGGGCTCCACCTTTTCAAAGGAAGGTGCAAATTAGATGTAGTAAATTTGTAATTCTTTAAAAAGAAATACCATTCAGGCATTAGGCATTGGTTTGCTCCGTCACCTTGAATCATAAAACGGCTCTGTCTGGTTTATTTAGTTTTTGATAGCTCACACTTCAAAGAAAAGTAAGGGTTATATCCGCTGACAATTGTGCAAGCCTGCGCAAGCAAAAAAAAGCTTCCTGACCCCTGCAGCAGCCAGTGTGTACATCCTGAAGCCCCAGAGACCTGATGACGTCTGCTGTGGTTTGCTGACTCCCAACAGGCTTGATTCTGCAGAGTTGACTCAGGGAAAAGGATCCCACCAGCTTCAAGTGAAATTGTGCCTAAGTAAAGATTACTAATAAAAACATCGTGGAATTGGCTTGGGTGCTACTTTTGGTCTTAAAATTCTGTGTGTGTCTGTGTGTCTGCCCATGCGCACTTCTATGCGTATTTTAACTTCAACAACCATATTCAACTCATCATTTAGAATTCCTTGTGTAGCTTTAATACAACGTTTAAGCTTTTGGGAAGGATTCTGGCAGCAACTCTTCATATGTAACTGGCTTGACTTTCCACTGATATCCATGAGGACTCCGAAAGGGCAGATTTGGTTAATTCATGGAAAAATAACAGAGGGCCGGTATGTTTTATGCATTATCATTTCAAAGAGATGAGACATTTGAATAGAAACATAAATTACCAATTTTTAATTTCACCTATAATTTATACGCTACGTACTTTCAAAATAATCCATGTTTACCTACTTTCAATAATCCATGTTTATTTCTAGCCCTGCCTTGGTTGGGCGACCATGTCTGCTTTGAATGCCCCACCTGCAACAGCGATAATAAGACTTGGTCAGTTCTTATAAGAACCTGTGTCAGTTCACAGCGGTGTTTTAAAACTAATGAATAGAGGCCTACAGGAGCCCCAAGCTCTCTAAAATACGACAGCTTTATAGCTTACGAATTACTTTCAACTGGGCTGAAAGTTAAATTATGTAATTAAAATTAATTTTAAAGTGAATGGAATATATATCATATGTATATGTATACACAAAAGGAAGGAATACACTCAAATTGTTAAAAAATTTATTATGAGGGGCCTGGCGCAGTGGTGGAGCAGTTAAGTTCCCGTGTTCCGCTTTGGCCGCCTGGGGTTCACCGGTTCGGGTCCTGGGCACGGACATAGCGCTCATCAAGCCATGCTGAGGTGGCATCCCACATAGAGCAACTAGAAGGACCTACAACTATATACTGGGGTTTTGGGGAGAAAAAAGAAAAAAAGGAAAAGAAAAAGAGGAAGATCAGCAACAGATGTTAGCTCAGGGCCAATCTTCCTCAAAAAAAAATTATGAAATATTTCTATTGAAAAGCTCATAAAATCATATAATGAATATTTTATACAAATTAATATTGACAATAGTTATCAGCATTGGTAGTATCGTGGGTGATTTTATTTTCTTCTCTATAGCTTTCCTATATATTCCAAGTTTCCTAAAATGAATACGTAGTTCTTCCAAAATCAGGACGATAATTGAAATAAATACCTTCATAAAAACTGACTGGACAGGGAGGAAATTACTCAGACAGAAAGCAAATGTCATAGCTTTTAAGGAAAAACTCCTTTAGACTCTTAAAGATTGAGTGTAGGCCTGACATGAGTGAAATAAAGGACAGTCCTGTAGTGCTTGGGTTTGAGCCCATTTTACGATAGGAAGCTCAGAGAAAATCTTTCATTTAAGGAAAATATTTGAAGTTTTTGTCCACATCAGAAGTCCTTCTATTTATCCACAAGTTTGTATGATGTGTCAGCAGTTAGATCTAGTCTTATCCATTCAACCTAGCACACATCTGAGTGTCCATAAACTTAATATGCTCAAAAAGTGCAAAAGAGAGATTCTAATAGGTAAGTTATCCCTACTCGCCATCATTCCCGTCACACTGGATTTCTTTGAGTTCTTCTCATATGCTGCAGCTCTCTCACCTCCAGCTCTTCTCACATCCTGTTCCACCTTTCTGGAACATTATCCACACTCCTTCACCAGGCTAATCCCTACATATATTTTAGGTATTAGTTTGGCTCTCATCTTTTCCACAAATTACATTCTGGTCCCCAGACCAAGTTCGATGGCTCCCTTGTACTCCTGTGGCTGTCCGTGTTCACTCCTAAGAGCACACTTGTCTTATCTACTACGTCTGGTCTGAAAGCCACTTGAAGGCAGAGACCTTGCACTTGGCAGACGGTAAGTGTGACTCACTAGGTCAGGGCTGCTGTGACTTCCCAGTTCAACAATCGTTCCAATCTCCTGGCTTTGGGGAGAACTAGGGAGACCCTAGTCTTGGTCACTGTCACCACACCTGTGTTTTCCATGAAAGAACTGGTAAAAGGAGGCAGAAACTTTTAAGATTTATTACAAGGAAATTTTAATTTAACTCGTTGTATAATCTGTTTAGTCAAATTTGTTATTCATAAAAAAATACCTTGGCTTGGTCTTAGAGAAATGACTACATACACAGAGGAATTTTAAAATAAAAAAGATGAAAAAGATTTTTTTCCCTCTGACTATTGTAAGTCTCGAAGGCAAACATTTGTGTTAGTTCTACACATGTTACATCAAAGATAACATGATTTGTGATTCTTCTTTGAAAATATCCTACATCTGTAAGCCATTAGCTTTGTCTGGCTCTTTTGTTTTATTGGATGAGATCCTCGAATGCTTTGTGTTTCCATTTTTCTAACTGTAGAATGGGGCTAATTTTACTCTCCGTAGTGAAGATCATGTTGGAAAGAAGTTCACACTAGAACATACATGTTAGCTGGCTACTAATTAAAATGGAGAAAATTACCTTTGTATGTTAGTTTTTTGTCAGAGTACTCTCTTTAACCAAAGAATTATATCCTTCTTTTTCTTACATGTTTTAACTACTTCTCTCTCTATATAGACTTTCACACTTCCTGTCCCTAATTCTCAGCTAAAATGATTGAATTGCTGAAAACCATGGTATTGTTGAAAGCTGGCTTCATAACCACCCACAAGAAAATGGAAAAGACATTAAGTACACATTACTCATCCCCTAACATTTCCATATCACAACTCGGAAACTGTTTGTGAATACACATGTTCATAAAACGAGTAAGTCAGGACAAAGTATGCAGTTACTTAAACCAGTCTGGCCCCACCACTCTAGGCTATATCTGAACGTCAGTCTCTGAAGGAATCTTGATTTCTCCCATTCTCTTGACATTGCTGAAAATGCACAGGAGCCACAATTCACAGTGTAGGGGGCACAACCAGATCAAGAGAGTGCAAAGAGGGTTCTAGGAAAAGGCGAGCACCGAAGGCGTGATTTTGCTGACATGGCTCCTCCTGAGCCATCAGAAGGTGGGAAGGTGACTGTGGGCAGTGGGCTGGGAAGGGAGTGGGCGCTCTGTGGGGCAGGGAAGTTGAGAGAGAGGTGGGAAGCGGCATATTTTAAGTTAAGGCTGGTAGAACAGGAAAGTCAAAGAGGTTGCTCAAGTGGTTTTTTGGTTTATTTTTCCTTTATTAAATTGTCACAGATGTGCTATTGGCTTGGAATTGGATCTTCCAACTTGTCAAAGAGGCATACACAAAACAAAGACCCTGAAGTCTCATCCAAGGGAGACACATAAACCGTATTCTAAATCATTATCGTTTCCCAAGAAAGTCAATTCTCCCAATCCAATAAAACCTACCCTCTTAAACTTCTTTTTTTTCAAACAAAAATCTGACAACAGATGCCTGCCCATCCTGTGATTCCAAGCCCAACCACCCTGGATAATGTCAGAGAAGAGGCCCTAACTGAGGCTGTTTCATCGGGTTAGCCACTGTGCATAGTGCTTGTCCCATGTTAGCTCAGGCACTTAGAAATATACACACACTCTAAGGCTTTCCTGCTCTGATCAGTCCACGGTATGCTCTGGTTAGCCAAGACAGACAAGTTTGGGGAAGACAGGAGAATATTATTCAAAAGGCCAAGGTCCACATTTGGACACCAGGATCCTGCAATCATGCAAAAGAGTGATTCCAAGGTCAGGCAGCACAGCAACTGTTTACAATAAAGGATCTATTACAAAATGATAATTATATTTTCCATTGCTTTGGCTATATGATTCAGATCTTGTAATATCTCAAATAAATAGTGATAAATGGGCCCTTGGTGACCTAGAGTCAGTCTTACTCCGGGAAGGAAGATGCTCCATGCTTACTATTCACTTAAGAAGGAAGGTGACTAAATATTGGGAGCCACTGAGTATTGCCGTCTGTGTAACAGTGCAGCCTGAGAATCCAGGGCAAATTCTATATACATTTCTGCTACAAAGAAAGACGAAGGAAAATAAACCCTTTTTTTTTTTGCTGTTAGAAGTGAAAAATCACTGTTAGGATGAATCTCTTTCTCCATCAACCATCTGCGAAAGTAAAATAAACAAACCAACCCCAGCTTGTGATTAGGTCTGAGATGTGAGTGAAATGTAAACCCCCAAGGCGAAGAGTCTTGGTAATGTTAACATTCCACTGGAAAGTGGGCTGTGCAGCACGTGGCATGGACCAGAATTCTGGGTCAACGTAGTATGTTCCTTGCAGGAAATCTGGGAGCCCCATGTGCAACCGCATCAGGCCATGAGGGGCTGGCCTCTCAGACTTGTTTCTCTGGCGTGACCTTGTTGTAGCCCTAGAACCAGGACTACCTTGGTGACCCCTCACCTCCTGACCCCGACCTCCTGTGTTTCTGTGATCCTAGTTACGGAATTCAGTTCTCATTGCCCTGTTTTTGATCTTTCCAGTTATAGCATCTTGCTTGTTTGCAAACTAGAAACTGACTTCAAACCTTATTAACTTTGTCAGAGGACTGGCTGAGCCCACAATGTTTCTTCTAGGAGATAAGAAAAAAGCTAGAATGTGAACTGAAAGAAGGGCAGGGTCTAGGAGTGGGGTTAGGTCCAACGCCTAGCCATGCCCCTGTGGGTTGAAGTCCCTCACCCTGGTGTAGACTGTTTAATAAGTGTTGACCTCAAAAGGCAAACAAAGATTCTACAGTTTATGAACACTGGGATTTTTAAAATATGACCTGATGGTTTGTGAAAGTTTCCAGAAATGTCTCTTAGGATGTACAATATCTACACTCCTCCCAAACCAGACTGAACCACAGGCAACTTAGTGGACCAAGTCCTCTGATACCTCTGGTCTGAGGAGTCATTACATCTCTCTTTGCCTCAGAGTCTGTGGCAGAGAAAAGGTGATACACTCACCATTCTGTTTCTTCTTCCTCAGCATACGGAAGGATTATATTTCCCAATCTTCCTTGCAGTAGATTTGGGAGTCATATTTCTGAGTTCTTTCTTTCTATTTCTTTCTTTTCTTGCCTCCCTCCCTCCCTCCCTCCCTTCCTTCCTTCCTCCCTCCCTCCCTTCCTTCCTTCCCTCCTTCTTTCCTTCCTTCTCCCCTTCCTTCCTTCTTTCTTTCCAGTATTTGGATCAGTAATAGAAAAGGAAAGAGAACTGTGATGTCCTGGTATCACTTTTTGAAGTTTTAAAGTTATGGCTGTCAATTTTAAGACAAGGTTGAAAAATAATGCATAATACATATCACATTATGTAAATAAACTGAAACATATTGTTTATTATGATAAATAATTTGCATTATATATTTGTTTACTTAGTCTACAGGAACCAGGTTTCACCACAGTCTACACAGTTTTCTTCATGGTGGTCAGAATGTCAACTGGTGGCAGAAGGAACGATGGCAAAACTCTGTCTTCACTATATAGATTGACCTAGAAAAACTATGAAAGATCCTTTTCCTCTACCTCCAAGACATATTATTATGTAATTACATGGGACTTTTCTTATTCAAAAGTGATTTCAAATACATTACATCAGTTACTTCTAGCACAGCTGTATGCGATAAAATTGCCATAGTCTAAGAATAAAGCGCAGATTAGAGATTTGCAAACGTCATACAATTTACAACGGTAGGATAGCTTGGAAAATAAGTTTTCTGATTTTATTTCCAGTGGTTTTGTGTGTATATGTGTTTGTGTTTGTTTCTTTATTTTGCAAAATGTGAGAAGAAGGAAAGTCATGTATTGTTCCCACCCACTGACTGTTGCTAACATTTCCTGTCATCTTTCTAGTTTTACCCGCATGCATGTATTACACATATGTTATGTTATACATATACAGTAGTTGGTATTATATCGTTTATAACATTTTGCATTCCTCTTTTCACTTAACACGGTAAGAAAAACAGTTTTCCTTGTCATTAAAACTTTTTGCACACATAGTATTTAATTGCTGCATGATGTTTCAACATATGCTTCTGGGATAATCAAATTCATCTTTTCCCTATTCTTAGGCATGTGGATTGTTATTAAATTTTTAGTTCTTCTAACTAATGCTGCAGAAATATCCCTGTACAAAAAGCTTTTTTCTGTATTTTAGATGATTTTTTTAGGATAGATTCTTAGTGGTGGTACAGAAAAAGAACAAATGTGTACATGTCATCTTTACCATGTGAATACTTCCCTTCTTGAAATTATCACCTGGCCAGTAAACCACGACAACAACACAGCAACAGGTTAGCTCAGAAATAAAATCAGAGGCTTGATGGGCGCAGTGCCTCCTGGAAGGGGCTATTGAGTCCATGCAGAGGAGTGGGTGATGGGCATGCTTGCTTCTTGTCAGTCTAAACGGTTGGCCACAGAATCATATTTCCAAGGACCTGTAATTGGAATTGAATGTGGCTAATCCTCACAGCACCCCTGTGCTCTAAGTGGGGATGGTTATTTCTCAGAGAGGGAAAACACCAGACAGTATAGCGACTATACTCTGCCCTGGATCATTCAGAGTTACTCACACAAGTGCTGTGCACACAGGCAAAGAATTAGGGTAACCAGATAGATTTTTCCCCTCAGTATCGGATCTGAACAACCAGGCCAAGATAAAAGACTACATTTTGGGTCAAATGGGTATATTTCTGCTGTTTAACATTCCACAAAGGGACAGAATAAGCTAAAAAGAGGAAAGGACACTGCTCTTCTCAGCAACAAAGCTACATTGTTTAAATGGGTTAAATCGACAGAGAACAAGTTACAAAACACTCCTCCTTGTCCTATATTGATAAAAATCTGCACTTTTGTCTCTGTCATTTTCCTGCCCTTTGTAGTGGTAGAAAACAAATATGATATTACTTTCTTTCTTAGTTTTGTGTAGTCTGTATAATAGATAATTTAAAGCAAATCTAAATATATTGTATAAAATAGCTGGTTTCTGGATCATTTGATAAATCAATGGGTCTCTGAGTGAGGTTAATTTTTTGCTCAAAAATATTTATGACCTAAATAAGACCCAGTATCATTGACTTGATTTATTTGGATAAATAAATCTAGAATTCTAGAAAAATCAGTTTGAATGTCATGCTTGTTTATAGATAGGCCAATAATCATGCCAAAAGGTAAAGTCAGGATTTGGAAATTAGAAAATTCTGTGCTATTATTTTCAATATATTTATTTAGGTTTGCATCTTTGACACTGAAGAATCTGTGCTCTTGGACAGGTCCCTGTATCTGAGCATACGTCTTCATCAGGTAGAGGTGTTTGTCTCAGTGAAGGTGAACTTTAAATGAGATTTAATTAACTTGGAGGAATATCTTTTTTAAATCTACACCCTGCTCTCTCTCTTCTTCTGTGTGTGTATCCGTTTATCTAAAGAAAGCTGAGAAATTAGGTGTTAATTAACAATTAAATTAAAAAACAATTCCTATATATCAGGCTTTAAAGAAAACAAACTTCTAGGTTTATTTCAATTCCTTTTTCACTAATTTTTATTTTCATGTCTTCCCAATTATTTCCCCGACCAAGAAGTTAACTAGAATATTTCTTTATAACTCACCCCAATTGTCTTACAGTAAAATGCTTTTAAACGTAGTAGATATGGCCAAGGCTTTGCATGACTGTCCCTGGGCCAGTAAGATTGCCATTCCTCCGGCCAATCTGCTAGTCAGGACAGGAGGCACCTGGTCTTGTACTTCGCAGAGATCACAGGCATGTTGGTCACCTTTAAGAACCTAACCATGGCCATCTTTTTCTAACCATGAGGAATAATTTTCTGTTCTCCTCAGAAAAGACCAAATTTCCATTTGTACACACGGCTCTCCTTTTCCACCGTCACTCCTGAACTGGCTCACAAACAATATCCTTACTGGCTGATTAAGCAAGAGTTAGAGATTAGCTCTGACAAAAAGTACGATTTGTATCTCTTTCAGAAGTGAGCCTTTTAAAAAATATCTTGTAGAATCTTTGATGTTGTCAGGATACTGGGATTCAGACACATTTCTATTGATACAAACTGCTTCCTTTTCCTGGATTTGTCGGAGAAAGTTTCATGTTTTTGGCTGAATTTTGATGGACAAATAGGAACTGAGTAGGTGTGGTTGTATATGTTGGAAAAGGGTGAGGGAGAGGGTTAAGGTTTGGGAGGGGAAGGGGGAGACCAGAGGACCTTGAGGCCTGAAGGACCAGTGTGATCAAAGGCAGGGCAGAGGTTACAAAGGAGCGGGAAGGGACCTGGTCTGAATGACCACAGAACGCAGAGTTGGGAGGGGACACGAAAAATCAGGATGGGTGTGTCTAATTCTGCATAACCCTTGATTCTGGAGTGAGGAAGCTAGACTTGATTTGACGGCAACAAGCAGCCAGTATTTACTACTGATGAAAGTGCTGTTCTGTTGTTCTGTGACGATTTGCTAGAATGAGGAAAGATTGAAACGGGGCCCTATGCTTCTGACGAAATTTGTTTTATGTTCTTCCAACCGCTGACAGCGCTCACTGTGTCTAGTCCACATTTCTTTTTTGGAAATAGCATATATTTAAGTGAGAACTTTCATATGTGCAGTCTTTTATAATAATTCTGTTATATGTTAAATGAGTATTCTCTACTCATTTAATATGTGTTTTGTAGTTATTATGAGGAGGTACTATATTATTTTTTACACTCAACAATGCCAAACCCATGATAGATCCTCAAGAAGTGCTTGTTGAATAAGTTGAATAAATGAGATTCTTTACCATTCTAATATAGTAAAGGCAAGTTCTTGAGTTTGAAAAGTCTCCCCCAGTTGCCTGTTTTTGGTGTATCGTGGGTTCACTTGTGCCCATGACTTCTATAAATTGTAGAGATACTGCAGTTGGCTTTGAGTGACAGTGGTTTTCTGATTATGAATCCATTTATACATGTGCTTAGCTGCAAAAGATTAATTAACAATTAGATATCCCCTTACTCCAGGTAGAACAGGGTCAAGTATACACTTGGTGAAATAGAAACTTCAGATGCAATTTATATATTCAGCCCTGTTAAGGAACATCATCTAATTTTTTCCTCTAGTAATATCACTTTGTATGATACATTCATCTCCTCATTTTTATATGATATGCATTATTTATTACTAATTCATCCACTTTAACGAATACGTTTATTCTTAAGTATTTCCTTAATGGGACTCACACACACTCATGCACATGTGATCAGATCCAATACAAGGAGAGGAAACTTAGCTGTTGATGTAATTTTTAGGAGTTTCCTTGTGCAGGAGATTATTAAAGGAAGGGGTAGTTTAAGGACAGACCCTGGGTCCCTCTTAGATTTCTAGATGTTGTTTTTCAGGCTGCCATTTATTACTTTGCTTACTCAAGTTAATTATAGTTCCCCTCCTACGTCTATCTGGACAGAACCAAGTTTTTACAAGGGCTGGTCCATGCGCACTTGACTGGTAAAGGAAAGAAAGCATCCTTTTCATTACCACCACTGCTTGTCTTGTGCGAGATAGGAAACTCAAAGTTAAACTTGAAATCCGTACCTCCACATTGGCCACTTTGTTAATCTGCCTGAAGTTTGAGGTTCCATCTGCCTTAATGCTCACCATTAATTCAGCCCATCAGTTAACCAGAAGTCCTTTAATAATAGCCCACAGGAATTCCCTGGTAGACACAACTTTCTGGCTTGTTTGGAAATTATACAAGGCCTCCACATAGAAATGGTTGGGACTGTCAACAGACATGCTCTTTTTACCTAGTTTGAGGAGGAAAAAAGGCTGCTTCTGTGCCAGTTTATGACTATCTTGCTTCCATTTCAGCTACATCAGTGGCTCTCAATCCTGGCTGCACATAGTCACCTGGGGAGCTTTCAAAAGTATCAATGCTTGAGCCCCATCTTAGATTCACAGGGGGTGAGGTGAGAGTGTCTGAATTTTTAAAAAGCTTCCCAGTTGATTCTAAGGATTAGCCAGGATTGAAAACCACTGAGCTTAGAACCAAGCAGACACACTCCTCTGAAAGAGGTCTTGGGTGATCCTTTCGATTCTACTGTGGGGGGCTGAGATGTTGATCAAGACTAGACTGTTTAGGTCTGCTTTTAGAGGCAGATACAGGATGGCCTCCACCTCCCTCCAAGCATGAGTCCACCTATCAAAGAGCTCTCTCTTTTCCTTTTATGCCGCCTACTGAAATGTGCACTGAAAGGTGCACTAGACTCGGGACGGGAGGCAGAGAGGAGCTTGGCTCCTGATGATGATGGAAGAAGTAACTGAGCACACGTGACAGGAGCATCTGGACCAACAATTGGTTTTATAACTCATTGTGTGACATTGTGCAAATCATTGAATCTTCCTAGACCTTTTTCCAGCCAAGTAAATAAGAGGCAATAACCCCACGCCTACTTCACATGGCCATTGGAAGCATCACATGAGATTGTGTACTTGAAAGCACTTTATAAACTTTAAAGTTCCACACTTCATAGAAGTCACTATTACCACTTGTGTAACAGAGTTATTTGGAAGTCTTAAGTGTGTTCTTTCCATGGACCAAACACTGGAAGATAATATTTTAATATCTGTAGATGAAGTATGAATAGATATGTAGCTCATATTTTGCATTATATTTTCCTTCATTTTGTATCATTTTTCCTGATGTTAAACTCCATAAAATCCAGCTACAGGGAACAATTAAATAAAAAGGGGGGCTAATCTGTTTATTCTAATGTTTCAAAGCCAGAACAGAGAAAACCTAAAGTATTATCACAAATGCTATTAAATGTTTATTGCCCATGACTATGTGTTAGACATTGTGCAATGCAGGCTTAAAAGAGATTATAAACTAAAAATAATCTGAAGCACAAATAAATGATATATATTTGAAACCTAAAATGAACTAGAATTGTCACCTAAAACAGAGTACTTAGGAAGTGAAATTGTTCTAAGAAATTGCTATGGTGAAATTTCTAGACTAACATTTGTGGGAAAGAATGGAGAGGCAGCCACCTTCCATCTTTGCTTTGATTTATCACAGGAGTGAGGAAGGTAAATAAACTGTGGATTACAGCGGCACTTTGATTAACAAATTCTTTGGCAAGGAAGCTCTTTTGTGGATTAAAAACAACAACAAAAACCAAAACAAACTAAAAATCCTCAAGACTCACATGAAACAAAATGGTTTGATTTTTGCAGCTACAGGGAAAAAAAAATATTTTCATGAAGTTCTTCTCAATGAATATGCGTGTTGAAGGTAACTCAAAGCATGTTGTGGTCTTGAAAGTTCACAGCCTCTTTTCTCTTACAGCCCCCTGATCACCCCCATAGTTGGAATCCCTCTCTTTCTGCCTTCAGCTAGTACTCTCTAGTCTGTCATCACACTTAGAAAGAGACTTGTTATGCATGACTAAGAAGCATTCACAGAAAATATTGTCTCAACCAAGAGTTGTTTTGATCTGTGACTATAATACATGATATTATTATTATGTTGTTGACATATTGTTAATATGTTAACCTATAACAATATTAATCTAGTTGTGCATCCAAAGGCTTTTCTTCTAGCAGAAGCAATTCCAAACATCAGCAGGCAGAAGCCAACAGTCACTGGGTAAGATTTGATTTGCTTGCGTGATGGGTGTGAGTGGAGGCAGTGGGAGAGCAGCAAACAGGAGCTGAGACAAGAACGACCCTTAGTTTTCTCACTTCTAACCTCAACACCTGGCCGGCTGGACGCCCCTGCCCAGGTGGTAGGCGGCCTTGTCTCAGCTGCTGGGGGTGGAGGGGAACAGGGCCGTAAAGCCCTCACTGCGGGTCCCCAAGAGGACTCGAAGTTCCTGGTTCTCAAAACTGAGCGTGCATCCGAATCACAAGGAGCAATGTCGAAACAGAGGGCTGGGCCCCAATTCCAGAGTTTCTGATTTAATAGATCATGCGTTGGGCAAGAGAATTTGCATTTCTAGCAAATTCTCAAGGGATGCTGAAGGAAAAACTTTGGGAACCATTGCTTTAGACTTACCCTCTGTGACTACGTCCTGTCCTCCATTCGAACCACGAATTAACTGGGGTCCAGGATGCTAAATGACACCAAATACTCTGATGAAAATCTAGGGTTCCTGATGCCTAGCTTAGTGCTTTTTCTGATGGAATTCTCTACCTTCATATAGTGAAACTGCATTCCATTCTCTCACCTCAAGACATCCAAATATGCATTTTTCTGTTTCAATTTTTTTTCAAATTGTGACCATAGTCTACAACAATATAATCCACTCCCTATATAATTCATGCTATCCACACCTTTGCTTTATTTCTGACCCATAAAGTTTTCACTGATGGAAACTTTCTATTAATGGACTATATTAGTAAATCTCCTCCCAAATCTAAAAGATTACTAACCGAACTTTTTAGACAAAGCATAACCAATATTCAAATCTAATTTGAATTTCACATCTTCTTAAATTTCTGTTGCTCATGCTATCAGAAAACAGCAAACAGGGGGAGGAAAATAGAAAGAAGCCAGAGGCCCTGGATGATGTTCCAAGTGGGTTGTTAGCTCTTGGAAAACCAACATGGATCATTGTTATTAAAGCAACTCTCTAGTATGAATTTGATTGATATGTTTTCATATATCTCATCAGTTGAATCATTGTCTCTCTGAGAATAATTTTTCATTAATTTGCTAAATTTTTATTGAGAACCTCCTGGTGGCACCGTGAAAGGCAGGAAGGAATACAGTGATGGCTAAAACAGATACTGTCCTGCTTTTATTATCTCAAATTCTGTAAGCTTAGTCAATTGTTGGATCCACACCATTTTATCAGATTCTTCTAACTGATATCTATTAGCTTGGCTGGATTTTCAGTTGGTTTAATTAAATGGGACTGAATTTTTCAGAAGATGGAGAAAATTAAATTGAAACAAGTATCTTTACTAGAAGAAAGTGAATTCTTATATAAACCCAACATATAAAAAGAAAGAGGAATATATTCCAGAAACTCTGATTACATAAAAATAGGCAAGATTATATAACGGATACGTTTCCTTAGTAATGGCAGATAACTGATAAGACAGATCAATCTTATTTTAGATGAACAGGGATGAATTTTTCTTATAACAGCCTTACCAACAATTTATTAGATCATGAACATCCATCAGTCTGTCCCTTCCATAGAAAATATACATGTCATGCAGTAAACAAAATATATGTCCTTAAAACAAACAAAACAAAGCAACAATGACAACAAAACCCTTCTCTTATCTCACAATTTGTTTGAGATGACAGTTTCTTAATTTTCAACCAATTCTTGGGTTTATAGTTCTTATTACCCACTTGATCAGAACATTATCTTTCCTTTGAATGCGTTATCCCACATACATCCCTGGGAAGAACACATTTTGGATCCCCCTTCCTACCCTTCACTTAACACAAAATAATATTGTGTATTACTTTGGTCCTTGTATTCTTTCCCCTACTCACATATGAATCATTTAAAGACTAATTATCATTAGAAGGTGAGCTCTTAAAACATAGCATCTTGGAGTTGGAATGGACTGTGGAGAGATCTGGTCCCCAGTTTTGCTTAATTCAAACATTTCCATTAGAATATCCCTGAAAGAGGATGGTCGGTCTGAATGAGTTCAGTACTACAGACTTTCCTACTTTACCATTTGGAGGAATTCTCTCCATTAGGAGGGTCTGCCTTGTATTTTACCAAAACTTGCCTCCTTCTAACTTCTGCTTATTCTACCCTCTGGAACTACAAAGAAGTCAAATCCTTTTTCAATATGCAAGTCTTCAAATATCTGCAAAAAATATCTGTGGGTTGTGTCCTCTCTTAGTCTCTCCTTCTTAGCTTCAAAGAGCTCTGGCTCCTTCAACGTCAATCTCTCTTGTGATACGGTTTCCAGGACTTTGGCCAGTTAGTTTCTTTCCTCTAGATACAGTTCTGCTTTTCGTTATCCTCCATGACCTACAGTGCTTAGTTTGGACCCGATATTACAGGGATAGTGCCCCTCCAGACCGTGCACTTCACAAATATGATAGGCACGTGTCAAGGAGTGATTGTTTGGGTTCCCCTAATTCATACACTGAAGCCCTAACTCCCAATGTGATGGTGTCTGGAGATGAGGGCTTTGGGAGGTCATTGGGTTAGATGAGGTCATGAAGGTGGGACCTGCCCTTATAGGAAGAGACCCCCAGAGCTTGCTCTCTCTTCCTCTCTGCCACGTGAGGCCACAGCAAGAAGGTGGCCTTCTGCAAGCAAGAGAACCTTCTGCAGACAGGCGCTCACTAGAACCCGACCATGCTGGCACCATGATCTCAGACTTCCAGCCTCCAGAACTGTGAGAAAATAAATTTCTGTTGTTTCAGCCACCCTGTCCATGGTATTTTGTTGTGACAGCCCAGACAGACCAAGAGAACATGTATACAGTTTAAAAAAAGGAAAATTTTGAATGTTTGGTGAAATTACTATGATTTATTCAACAGATTATTTGGATTTTAGAAATGCACAAATACCTTGAAAACCTATTTGCTTTATAATTTTCACATTTTAGGATTATTAAGACAAAATTGGAACTTTATGTGAAAAAATCAATATCTTAATGAAGCAAGAAGTTCTATGACTGTGAAAATAGGCAGCATTGATGTATACTGTTTCCCTCCCTTTATCATTTATATAATAAATATATATTCATATATACACATATATATGCAGACACATAGATATATGCAGATATATGTACATATCAGTCTTTACTGTTTGCTTCCTGCTCAGCAAATGTTCACCTTCTTACGTATTTATTGGTGAATCAAAGCAGAAAGATGAGTCACACTTTTTGGAGAAATGTACCCTGTGTAGTAAAAGTGTCTTAATCTTTCTTCTTTGGAAGAAAGAAAAGGGGGAGTGGTTTTTGCAACCAGGTTACTAGTTCTCATCAGTGTGGTCATGAACACACTCTGTCTTTGGAGCAGATGAACATCTCCAGTAATAAGTGGGCTCTGCCTTACACAAGTTAGCTCAACTACCACTACCTGAGGGGTGATAAGGAAGGAAGGCTCAGGTCGGTTGCCTCTGTTCTGTACACAGTCACGGACAGAATGCACATGTACCTAGTGCTCGAGTCTAATGTTAACTGGACAGAGAAATCCCCTATTAATCAAATCCAGGAGCCACACCACTCATTTCACAAGTCAGAGGCCTGGGACCAGAGGAGCTCTCACACACAATACAGACTCCAGAGGGATTGTGCCTCAAGTTCCTATGAATTGGCATCCCCTTACTCTTGCCATCAACCCAGAGGCACTTGCTGCAATTCTGACCAACTTTCAGTTGACAAGACTGTACCTAAGATGGGGCCAGTTGCATAATGAGAATATTTTAATCTCTTCTTCCCAAAACAGTGTGACCATCCTCATCAGATTCTTGGTCTGGGATAGATTGGAGCTTTGCGAGGAAAAAAGGAGACTATCCTAATGATTAGAACTTTGGCAAATAATGTAAAACATATTTTACTGGAACATCAACAGTTAGAATTTGTTTCCTTCATGATATCTCTTTCTGAAAGAAGTTTCTTGAAGCAATACATATTCGTCGCATAGAGGAGATTCAGAAAAAGTGAGCGGGTAAAGAATTGCGACGGTGTTGTTCTCTTTACTCACTCCCGTGTTCCTAGGATCTGGCAGATGGAGCCATCCAGGGCATATTTAGCATCAAAATGTGAACAGAGTACCTGTGTCATCTTGCTGTGAGCCATCAAGCCAGGATGCACACACTGAAAACATAGCCACATTTTAACTTCCTAACCACGAGCCTCTTCCTGTTCTGTAAGCAAAGCTTGATGGGGTTTCTTTAGTATCCAGTTCATAAAAAGCTTGCTCAACTAGGTGGATTACACTTTTCTCAATGTTTTCCCTTAAAAAACAATTTTAATAAGTTGTTCTAAAGTCCACCATTTTGCAATGTTCAGGAAGAACATTTTTGTTTGTTTAGACATTTTCACACAAAGCACTTGGAGGAGAGGGCTAAAAGGAAAATGTCATCACCTCAGTTACTGAAATTACTCTCATTCAGGGATGTTTTGGTAAACAAGTCAAGGCAGCTCACAGTGCCGTCAATAAGCCATACCCACATACACGCAGAAAAGGCTGGGTTTGTGCTCTTTACAGATTCAGTAACGTGAAAGCTCCAGCGCAGACGAGCAGACACTGCTTTGCTTCTGGGTCTCTGGTGAGCCGCGTGGGCACCTTCTGTAAAATGCAAGGCTGAAGTCTCAGCTAGAGAAGGAACTGCCCTGTAATTGGATCCCAGGAGTTTTATTAGCAGTGGGATGGGAGGGGAGTCGAGAGCGTCATCTGGGTGCCCGAGCAACAAGTCTCGCAAACACCCTGCTATACGGGATCCGGAGACAGAAAAACCGTTCTCGAGGGCTCCGTGGCCCCGTCTGCTGCCGCCCTGGTCAGGACTATCAGAGCTAGTGCTTCTCTAAGCTGTAACTCGCCAGTGCATCGAGGAAGGTTCCAGTTGCTCTGAATATGAAATGCTTGGAATTAAGCCAGGCTTGAGCTAGCTAAAAGATAACTGGCTCTGTTTTTCCTACACTCCAAATCCTTCCAGGGAATAGAAGTCCTTTTGGGTACTCCAAACAAGTTTCTCTGTCGTATCTTTTGCGTGTGTGCAAGAAATGTGGGTAGGCGAACTGAAGCTGTCCACAGCAATTTTACTTCTGATTCTGATGCAGCAACTTTGCCAAAGCGGATGTCAAAAAAATCATTCCCTTTTAAGATGAGAAAGATCATCTTTGGACTAATTTTCATGCTCCTTCGCAGCCTCCCTTCCCCGCCCATTTCCATTTCTCTACCTGTCTAGAAAAAAATGGTAGAGAACTTTGGACTTCCAGAGAAGTGACATTTCTGGGATGGTCCTGAGACCTTTAGTCACCTCACCCTGTCCAACCACAGAAGGCTGCAGCCCAGGCGCCTTTGGGGCTCCCAACAGCTCGGCTCAGCTCAGCTGCAAGGACACGTGGCACTACAGGATAGTTGTGGGTGCACAGGGGAAACCAAACTATTTGGAGGGTTTTGTTCTTTCCCCAATGGAGTTTTCCTCTGAATTTGTGGGACATACAGTAACACAACACTCTTTTTCCTTTCAAGAACAGTCATGGAAAGAGGAATGCAAATAATCAAAGTGTAAATTCTGGTGCTTAAACAGGGTGAGCCCGGTAGCAATAGGGCAGGTGAAAGTGGTGCTGGTGCCCAGGTCATCCGTGTAAGGTTTTGATTTCACTCCATGACCTCTAAGGGGATGGCAATGGTTCTGGAAGTTTCTTCAGAGCTCCTCCCATCCTCCCTCCCATGTAGCCTTTGCATTTTTGTTTGATTGTTTCTTTTCTCTTTTCCTCGGGGCTGATGAAGATTTGGGGGAGCTGGGCAGGTGGGATCAGAGAAGCGTAGCATCAGCCTTGGCGGCTCTGTGTTCCCCTCAAGTTCAGGCTCCATGTACATCACCCACAGGATCTCAATGTACCCTCACGGTGAGTTTCCACAACTGCCGGCGAGAAACCCGGCACATTACAAGTAAGGATCTTTTGTTATCAGAATTCAAGTTCACGTCTGATTCCAGAACCCAGGTTTGTACGTACCACAAAACAACGAAGAATCGTCTTGACTTTTCTCATTTTTCTCATATTAAGCTCAAGTCTAAATCTTATTTTCTATATGAGAATTGAATATATATATTTTTCGGTCTCTAATAGCCCTAGATTGGGTCTGTATAAGAGTCCCTACATGCCATGTGGGACACTGCTGGTCACCCAATTGATCCCTTTAATTAGCAAATTAATACAAGTATTTGTCAACCAATTTCTGTAATTAAGGAATTAGCTGCTTAAGTTGAAAATGTTTATACTCTCAGATTAGTTGAAAATACTTTGAAAGATTAATGGAAATATGGTCTGGGAGGTCCTAAGTTAGCAGAAGCAGGAGCTATCATTCCTGAGTGTGTGCTAGCATCTGAATGACACTAGCTTTTTTTTTTAGAAATTGGGAGACTACAATTTTCACTTCCAGGTCCTCTGATGAATAACCTTGGCGTCTTTGCAGGGACTCCAAAATGAGTCACTCCTTACCTCAAGCTGACTGTTTTATCAGCAACCCTGCTGATGAAAAATCTTCCTGCGATTGTCGCATTCTTACTCAAAGCATGCCTTCTTCCCCCGTTTCAGCTGGTCTGAAAGGTGGATGAAAGACTTGCAGAAAACGCACGGCAGGAGCGTCTGGCTCTGAAGAAAAATATCCCAAGCTTATCTGCTTCATTCCTTATGCCTTCGGAATTTGTAGCATATTGAGGAAATCTATTTTGCAAAAGGTTACTAATGATGGGAGCAAATGCTCCCGGCTTGGCGTGCCAGCACACGCGTATGGGAAATGAAGAAACCTGAGTAAACAGAACATAGGGCCTTGCTGGCAGCAACTAACATCTTCCAAGATTTTCAAGTCCCTGGGTGCAAGAGGCAGCAAATTCCTACAGCATTTTGCAATGGATTCCAGGTGTTTACACAGAAGATCAATACATTTTTATCATTAGGAATTAATGATCTTACACAGTCTGCAGAGAAGCTGTTGCTTGGGAAGGCTTAGAGAAATGCCTACAGGATATCTGGGAAGTATTTTCCTTAAAATGCTCAGATATGAGACAAGAAAAAGAAAGCAGTTCCCATTTAGAAAACTTTAGTGCCATGACCAACTTATTTAAATGGGACTAAAAAAAAAACTTTTACAGGCTTTAAGACAAACTCAGTAACTAGTTATGACTCTTCCTGGACCTGCACTGACTAAGAATTCAGGGCTCAGCACTGCCCCTCATTACCCTTCCGCCGGCTGAGTTTTTACATAATGCAGGCAGTTTTCCTTACGAAAACGCTCAGGTGATACTGTGCACGCCAATATGTAAGTCTGAATGCAGGAGACAGATTCTGCACAGATTACCTGAATAATTTTAGTGGGGATGTAGCCAGGTCTCTTTGGCCACCACCTGTGGTTCTGAAGCTGGTTCAGACCATCATAGGTCTTGCTGACCCAGCAGTAGCCCAGCGTGGCAATCAGAACCCATGGCTTCTGTAGACTCCAACTGAGTTGGTGCACTTTTAACTGTAATGTTTCAAGACAATGGGTAGCATTGTGTCTACCCTGTCTTAAAATTTTTCTTTGCTTGCCACAGTGATTGAAATTCCTCCATTAGATATTCATTCCTTTGGAGATATAGCATATTTTCTGAAAGAAAAAGGCAAATATCCAAATATTTCATAAATATTTTTGATTTAATTAATACTTGCCAATTAAACTACCATTGATGACATGAGTTTGCTCATCGGATCGCTTTTCTCCACGAAAACTAGATGAGAACACCTAGGGGTTAGGAGTTTGGACGAGGTTAGTTAGAGGAGTGTGAAAAAAAAATATTTAGAGGACATAGGGGTCTCTCAGAGAGAATGAGCAGATCTGAATAAACTCTGCTCCATGACCAGTGTCGATGAGCACCCAGGGGCCATGAGCACCTGGGGGCATAAGAAGGGCATGAAAATGTACGTGCTGCATTTCACACAGGGCAAGAAAGGATGGCCTCACTGGATGTGTGAATCATCTCAGCCCATCTTCTGTAACTTGGCTACAGTGGTTCACAGACCAGCAGCAGCAATATCACCAGGGGGCTTGTTAAAACTGCAGTCTCAGGTCCCACCCCAGACTTCATCAGAATTTACAGGTGCACAAGACAGTCACGCGACTCCTAGACAAGCTGAAGTGAGAAGCGCAGGTCTCTACCTGCGTTATGATGTAATGCAAGCACCGCCCCTAGTGGGTCCTGATTAGACAGGGGATGTACACTGGGTCCAGGCTGGGCCAATCAGGTGATCTCTCAGGAATTGCTCAATTGAGACAGAGACAAGGAAATTAGAGACAGGGAGGGAGAGGCTAACGCGGACCTCAGAATCAGTGGACGCTCGTCTGCAGAGGGAAGGAAACGAAGCCAGTGTCCAGAGAAGCAGACCAGGCTCTCCGGTTTCTACTTCCAGTTCCTTCCCAGGTCTGGGCAAGAGGTTTTCCAACATCTGCATTCCACAAAGCAGCCTGGGTCCTTACAATAACCTCTCCCGCCTTGTGCTTAAGCCAGCTTGGCATGATGTTTGATACTTGGAACCAAGTCCCAACAAATACAGGTGATGTGCGTCTGAGTCGGGTCTAGAAAGGGGAGGCAGGCAGGGGCCAGATATAACTACAAGGTTTGCCTGACTTAGCCCAGATAGGCACAGGTGATAGCAGACTCCTTACGTGTGAACGCTTCACAAACCTTCTGAGCTAATGAACCGGTATTGTTCTCAGTCTTCTGGAGTGCACTTGTACGCTAGTCTCATGCAATCTTACGTCCAGTTGGGAGCACTTGGGAGCTGGTCACCTGAGTTGGCCAGTGTTTTTGTATTACCCACCACCTCCTGTTGTCCTCCCCTCCTTTGCTACCTCATCTATTCACTGCTCCTGTTCCTGGCCTGACCAGCTCTTAAGGATAATAAATTGGTCTCTGTCCCCACCTTGGCCCAATGAGAGCTGTCTGTCAGGTGAGAAGACCCATCTCCACCTTTGACTAGGGTCTGGAAGCTACTCTGCTGCTACTTTCTCTTTGGTGAGTCAGGGGAGGTCATAACCTTCAGGGTCTGGGTGAGTGGGAGGTGGTGTCCTTAATGCCAAGAGAAGCCAGCCTGTTTGACTAGTTTTCTGCTTGGGTCTTTGGACCCCTGAGTCCATTCAAGTTTTCTTTGTGCAGCTGGAGCCTAATCTGAATCCCAGCACATGGCACAAAGATTGTGGCCCCTCATCGGATTCCTTCAAGCCCATTTCTTTGGAGCTGAGCTATGTGTCCACCCATCTTCACATGATCAGGGCTGGATTCCCAGATCTGTGATCCCATAGGCATTACTAATGCTATGAGCATCTCAGAAGTCCCTTCCTCAAACTCCAGATTGCTCATCTGCTCCAATGGGTTGGCTATCGCTACTGGGTCGACCAGAAGCAGGATAACTCCATCTTTTTGGACCAGATGATGTAGACTGTTGGCTTCTTGCTGTAAGGGGCCTGTCCTTCTGCCCCAGCTGGTTTTGGTTCACTTTTTTCCCCCCATGTAAACCATAATTTTGGCAGTTGTGACAAGATGACCTTAGGCTTTCTTAGAATACACAGATTTCAGAGGATGGATTTCTTTTCCCCGTAATAGACATATTTGTAGAGGTCCAATGCCAGGTAAAGTCATCAATGCCCATTCTCTAGTGCTTATGTGTGGGGCCTTTAGGTAAAGAATGGGTAGGAAGTATGCGGTTTCAGGACCTGATGCAGCCTGGGCGAACGAGCAAGAAGCCCAAACCAACTGAATGTCAAGGCTGACATCTCCAAAGTCATTACCACATTATTTGATATCACAGACTATTTGGGGATCTTAAGGAACTTGACTGGCAAAGCAAAAAAAAAACAAATTAGGCAAAATAGCCCTAGGATGGAATTCCAGGTAAAGAAATCAAACTGGACCTCTGACGCATTTCTTGGCATTGCTGCTGTTTAAAAGATGAGTGAAGAGATCTTCCCCATCTCACTATTTAAGCTCTCATTCTACGTCTTTTCATAGAATGATCCAGAGAAATGTATGACAAATGAATTCTAGAGTCCTGAAAAAAAACCGAAAGGCTGTCCTCCACCTTCTGTGAGGCCGGTGGTTCTTGCTTCCTCTCTGCCCTGCTAACAGGGTCTTGTCACTGCGGCGTCTCCCCTGTGACAGGGGTGGCACAGAGTGCCCAGAAGGGGTCACTGGGGATGCTGTAAAATTGGCCCCTGAGGACCATTATCGGGGCTGAGAGCCTACAGTGACAACCAGAGGACCCTCAGAGCTCCCTCCGCTCCCTCTTCTCCCCCAAGTGGCGTCAACAGGCCCAGGAAAGCAAAAGTTGAACTGTGGGGAATACTAGTTGAGGAATCAAGAGTAAACATTCAGAAGGAATTCATTTTAAGTTGAATCATTCTTGATAAAAATCATTCCAAGGAATTACATAGTTCCCTGCTTTCTACCAGCATGCCAAACTCTTTTTTTAACTAGTTTGATTATCTGGGACCTAATAAGGGGGCTGTTGTCAGGGGCCCACTGGTGTCTGCTGAGGTCTGGACACTGGAACACCAACCTTTCTGGCTTCCCTCAGCCTCACCTTTCCATAAGGACTCTCCGTGTGGGGGTTCCCACGGTTACCACATCCTGCTTTCTGCTTCCAGTCACTGCTTCGCCTGGTTGGAGAAGTCTCTGTGGCTCATTGCCATATTTCACCACGTGGGCGGCTCTAGTCAGGTCCAGTTCTTAACCCTCCCAGTCCTGGCTACAGGGCCATATTTGGTAACCCCACTGGGAATTCTATCAGTTCTCTCTATTCTCATAGCTCCCAAATCTATAATTTTTAGTCTTGCATCTCATTTAAAATCTACCCTAAATCTCTTAAACTGTTTTAATTTGGAAGTCTTGTTATTTCCTTGAACCCAATATCCTGAAAATAGAGACCTCTTCTTCACTCTCCTGACTTCCTTGTCTCAGTCAGAGGCCCCGTGGTGATGTGTAAGGGCATGTGCATGCTGTCAGGCTCTCCTTCCTCAGAGGAATGCAAACTTGCACACATTCTTGTCTGTGATGGTGCAGCATTACATATGGCTCTATCCAAGGGCAGGAGGGAAGAAGCTGGAATTTGGAGTGCAAACTTTTCTTTGCAGGGTCTACTTTTCACTTTCCCCAAAGCTCAGACCCTTCCCAGTGGAAGGGAGGTGCCGCTTGTGACAGCCCTCTGGGTGTGAGAGGGCAGAGTGGAGTAGGAACTTTTTGGCACATCTGTCTTCCTCATTGAGAATCTCTAAAATGGAGGTTGCAAGATGGTGGCCCGGCAAACTTGGCTGCATCGTATTTAAAACAAAGGGAAATTACACTAGCTGCCAACATTTCCAAAGCAAGATATTTACACAGATATCTAAATTTCCATATTTTATTGAAAAATTTGTGGAGTTGGCTCCATGGAGCCTGCCTCGTCTCCTGGCATCGTGCGGCAGGAGCTGAGTGGCAGCCTCATGCTTTAGGTGGGGCCCTTGCTCTCCAGTGGCCTCAGTGCTACCTCTGGGTCTTGTATTGAACCCAGTAGGCTTCACTCTTACGCATCATGGGCCTGGCTCCTGGGGGCGTCTGAGTGTGTGATCTCTGGGAGAATGCCCAGAGAGGGACACTGGGGGTTTGCACATCCACTCATAGAACCACATCTTGGGAAAAATAAGAACTTGACACGTGCTTCTTGAATTGATATGATTTGAATCTTTGGACTAGAATAGGTTGTACCAGGAGGACTCTTGACTGGCATGACAGTGATTGTATAGCTGTAATTAAAGAAAGTTATAGCCTTGATTTAGTTCAAGTACAAGAAGTGTCTGTCACATATGCCCAACATACTGATAATATACTTTCTGGGATTGAAGTGCTTAGTTCTTTTATCAGGCACACTGCTGAGAAATGACACATGCCTCACAATCCCCCAGCCTGTGAAAGAGAGCCAGAGAACTGCATATATGGTGTTGACTATTTTTCAGTTTGTTCAGCACGAGCCATTTGGGGGAGAAATAAGTTTACTTTCTTTTCCTTCACCTTTACCTGATACATATAATAACATTTCATCTTTGTATGTAAATCACTAAAACTTTCAGCTGTAATTGCCTTGTATCTCAGGGTCAGTGTCTTAGGGAACATAATGAACGTCTATAAAGTAAGAACAAGGAAAGTCTAGTATTTTGAAGATAAAGGGAATGAAATAAAATATATATGCATTTGATTAAACTTGAATGAGAGGAAAATGATAGCATTTAAAATATTGCAGGATTATTTTGAGGATTAATGAAATAATGCATGGAAAGCACATAGCACAGACTGGCAACTGAAAGTGTCCAGGAAATGTTAGCTATTGTTATAGATAACCAATTAGTTGTTAGTGGATAGCAGGTGATCAGTTTTGCTCTAGGATCTGAAAAGAACGTACTAAAACACTATATTACCAAGATGTTAGGGATAACTTAGTCTCACTCCTTGATTAGTGTCACTCTCCCATTTGTAATTTCCTGCTCTCAGCCCAGGGGCCGATGACCGCTTGGACATGGAGACTGAGTGGCCTTCCTGCTCTCACTGGTGGGGCACAAACAGCCAGGATAGCGTAAGTAGCTGGTGGGGCCTCAGTTTGGTAATTGCTCCCCACTAGGCAACTACACTGGGCATCTTCCAGCAAAACATAATTTATTACAGAAAATAAGGGACAATATCAAGTGGATTAAAATAAGCCCCATGACTGTGGGGTGGTGGTGGTAGATGATTGTTTTAAAGACAACTTCTGTACTTTTGTCTCCCCACACCCACTCCCATCCCACCTTAACTGTGCCAAGAACACCATACTGTCATCTATCTGCCTTGGTTTCCTTTCTGTGTAGTCCATCGCCAACGCTCTTGGTTTATTTCAGTGAGCTGCACAATTTGATGCAAAGTGGTAGCTAAGATGGTTTACTTTCAACTGAGTACTGATTTATAGCATAGACACTGACCTTATTATTTTTTAAATAAAAATTCCTGCAAGAAAAATACTTCCCATCCCAATAGCTCTGAGAAACATAATATAATTTTTTCTGTTTTGGGGAGTGGCTTAGCAAGTAAACACACTGACTTCAAAGGTTCCCATCTTGCGTCTATAGAAGCTAAATGAGATTCAATGACTTGTGATTTATGCGACCACAGTCTTCCGTTGCTTCCCACTTTAAATAAAAATATGGTTATAATTAAAATCACGTGAACTTGGATTTTGCAGCTTCTAGAAAGTAAGATGGATGACTCGATGATGGCCAGGAGGGCCTCTCGAGCCTCTGGAGCCTCATGACCTGAAGGCAGAGGCCCCCAGCACACATCTTGTCTTGGTGCGCTCTGTCCCTTCATCACAGCCTTACAGTGTGGTCTCTTCTAGGGCGGAAACAGTAACAACAGCAGCAACAACAACAAACAACCACCACAACTAACACTCACATAATGGTTTCTACTTTGTGAAGTGCTTTCACTTGTACTATTATTTTACTTGGGCCTTTCAGCAGCTTGGTGGGGTAGGCGCCATGGGTATGTTATTTCCATTTATGGTAAGGAAACTAAGGCTGGGAGAGCTGAAGGGATTGCTCAACATTGTACAGCTAAAAAGTGGCAGTTAGAAGTCAACCAATGCCTTTTGAATTCTAATCCAGTGATCTTTTTACTCAACGCTCCAACTCAACAATGGCACTACTTTCTGCAGTCCAAAATAAAATTTTGATTTCGATGTCAGCTGTTCCCTTATCAGGGCTTTTACACATGCTCACATGTCACTGTCTTTCTGGAATGCTCCTTCCCCAGGTCTTTAAAATCCACTCTTCCTCGGAGAGGGTCTGTCTGAAAGAGCAGCTCTTCTACTATATTCGTTTGCTAGGGCTGCTGTGCCAAATACAACACACTAAGTGGCTTAAACAACAGAGATTTAGTGTCTCCCAGTTCTGGAGGCTAGAAGTTCAAAATCAGGTTTGGTAGGGTTGATTCCTCTGAGGGCTGGAAGGAAGGATCTGTTTCAGGCCTCTCTCCTTGATTTGTAGATGGCTGTCTTCATGTTCAAGTGCCATTCTCCCCATATACACACATCTGTGTGTCCAATATTTTTTTTTATAAGAACATTAGTCATATTGGATCAGGGCCCACCCTAATAGTCTCACTTTAATTTGATTACCTCTGTAAAGACTTTATTTCCAAGTCAGATCCCATTCTGTGCTACTGAGGGTTGGGACTTCAACATATGAATTTTGGAGGGGCACAGTTCAGCCCAGAACACCCTCCTCCTCTGCCATCATGCTACTCTCTACCCTCATCCTCCTGCTCCCCGTCTCAGTTATTGGCATCAGTTATTGGCATCACTCTCTTTTCTTCTGCTTACTACAGCCAATTCATCAGTAAGTTTTATCAGCCCTTCCTTTAAAATATTGCCTGAACCCAAACTTCTCACCCCTCACTACAATCTTCCTGGTCCAAACCACTAATCCCCTGCTTGGACTAGGGTCATTGTTTGTTCTCAAAGCCCAAGCAGAATCTATTCTCCACATAGAAGCAATTGTGAGCTCTTTAAAACATACGCTATGTCCTGCCACTCCCTGTTCAAAACACTGCATTTAGAATAAAATCTGAACTTTCTATCATGGATTAGGGACTCAATATTTAAAATGAATTCTGGGATCGGCAGTATCAGGATCACATGGGAGCTTGTTAGATATACAGAATCTTAGGCCCCATATTGCAGATTTACTGAATCAAAATAGCATTTCACAGTATCCCCAGGTGATGTGTGCACATTACGATTTGAGGAACACTTGCCTCGAGAACCCTGCAGGATCTCCCCCCACCTGTGTCTTTTTTTTTTATTGAGGTCATAATGGTTTATAACATTGTGTAATTTCAGGTGTACATTATTATTTATCAGTTACTGTATAGACTGCATTGTGCTCACCACCAATAGTCTAGTTTTTATCTGTCACCATATATACGTGCCCCTTTACCCCTTTTGCCCACACCCAACTCCCTTCCCCTCTGGTAACCACTAATCTGTTCTCTTTGTCCATGTGTTTGTTTATCTTCCACATATGAATGAAATCATGGGGAATACTACTCAGCCATAAAAAAAAGACAAAATTCTCCCATTTGCCACAATATGGATGGACCTTGAGGGTATTATGTTAAGTGAAATAAGCCAGACAGAGAAAGATAAACACCACCTGCATCTTTGAACTCATCTCCTTCCAGCCGCCCTTCCTTTTGTTCATCCCATTTCAGCCTGGCCTTTTTGCTGTTCCCACCCCTTTGTGGCTCTCTCTCTGTCTGGAATGCCTTCTTAGAGACTACTCTATCTAAGAAAACTACCCACACCCCCACCATGTTACTCTGCTTTGTTTTTCTGCATGGTCTTTATCACTACCTGGAATTGTACAAGTAAGTGTTTTTATTTATTGATTGATTTATTTTTATTTCCACCAATAAAATGTAAACTTCATGAGATCACAGGTCTTGTTTATTTCATTCACTGTTATTTCCTCCTCGGCAGAGAGGAATGGCTGACACAGAGTAGGTCCTTAATAAACATTTACCAAAACAATAAATATCTGGACTTTTGGTACAAGATAGGTCATTTTTTGTGCTGATTCAATTAAGTGTTTTCTCTAGTAAAGCACTCTTAGGCTACTGTTGACTGTAGAATGGCATTTTACTAATTCGCCACTCATCATGATTTCCCCACTTGGGTTATTTTTCCTTCCCTTCTCCTCCCATCTCCCTCCTTCCTCGCTGGACCAGCCATGGGGCTCTTTCCCACTACAGAGTACATTAAGAATGGCTGGGAGTGATGCATCAGGCAGCTCCTACTAAACTTCCCAAAGCACCGTGAAATAATATAGGCTCAATAGCGATTTTATTTTATGGAAGCTGTTGACTGGAGCTTCTGGACTTGAAGTCTTTGAAATCAAAGAACATTTAAGATCATCAACCTTACTATAAAATCTTGGCAGTAAACTCAGCACAATGGTGGCAACATTTCAAGCTTTGCTTACAAAATAGTGACCTTATTTCTTGATGTGTGAGACCCTTTTGCTCTCTGAAGAGCCAAGGAAGATTCTGAAATATGATTAAGTGCCAATGAGCTCTGATTAGTTCTTTATTACAGAGAATTTTCTTTTTAAAACTATCCCTAAAAAAATACATATTTTAATATATGTATATACTGTGTATTAATAAGCTATTTTAAATTGAGATCTTGAATCATTTGTTTCAATACAAATTTGAACCTGTTTCAGTGTGGTCAAAAGCAGGCCTTTCTTCAAAAGCTACAGTATTCTTGCCAAGTCTTCCAAAGAGAATACTTCCTCAGGAGTCATTGACTTTCTCTTTCCTTGGCTACCTTGGCAAGGGAATCAGCAGTCTCAGTGGGCCTTTGAGTCCAGCCCAAGTAGCACTGGCTCCCTTTTGGTTATCATTTATGTCCCTTCTCCCAGGACCTCTTGTCTCCTTTTTATCCCAGTGTTCACTCTGCCAAAAGCTTTCCGATAGGGGCGGTATGCATTTTTGGGACTGAAGATAAGCCAAACCATTCAGTCTAATGTAAAATTAAACATCATTGATTTTTAAAAAGAACATAGACCCTAAAAAGTTAATCAGGAAATTTATTCCAGGGATATTTGCTGTGCAAGTCTGCTATTGGCATCCAATGGCAAACAGGTTGTTACTTCTGCTCCCAGGTCCCAGGGTTCAAGATAATGTCCTTCAGAGCATTATCTTAGCTTTCTGAAAGTTGAAATTTTGGTGATGGCAACTCTGTTCAATTAGTCACACTTCACTGAAGACAAACTAAAGCAAAGCTAGTTCACTCAACTACCATGGTTTCTAGATCAAGAGCGACCATATTCTTCGTTCACCTACGTCGGCTGAGACAATTGTTTTTTCCCATGTGCCCCTCATACCATCTTATTTCATCTTCAGACTCATAAGCAATGTAATAAAAGTGGGAGGTAGTTAGGGGTGTTGGGCACATTTGAATGATGAGGTGTTCAGACAGAGAGACTGAGGCAGAGCTATTAGGGGAAGAGGGAGGACATGAAATCAGGCCTCTGGCTCTGAATGGAATCCATCCATTAGAGAGTTTTCTGGGCCTCTGAGGTGAAATTAAGTGGAATGGGGGAAAAGAAGTGCTGAGATTCTCATTTTCTACCTGAATATGTCAAAGAAAGGGCATTTGGACCCGTCCGTGGCTCTCAGACAAAATGGGCTTCCAAGCGGCCAGAGCCTCAGTCTCTGACCACTGCCCCCTGTTCTCACGGCCACCATCTCACAGCCCCAGGGGGCGCTGTCCATGTTCTAGGCTAGGTCAGGGGCAGAAGGGGTGTGGGAGCACAGCTTCCCAAGGATCCAGTGTCCCTGTTCTTTGTCGTGATAAGACTCGGATCTTGCTTAGCTCTGCAAGCCCTTGCAAACACCTACTTTTAAAGATGATAGAAAAAGGAGAGGTTTCCCTTTTCTTTGGTTTTTAGTGAAGCTGGTTTCCTGAGCATGCCATTAACTATGCTTCTAAGCTACTGTTCAGGACAGGAAAGAGTCTAAGAAGGAGTCACAGAAACAGAGAGAGGCCATTAAAACGTAAAAACAAGGCAGCTCTGAAGACAAGACCAGGACAGAAAGAACTCCCTAGGAGGGAAAGTTCTCTAACAATGCGAGTGCCTGCACCTTTCCGTTTTAAGTCCCAACCACTTTCAAGTGATACTTCCTCTAGCTTCACTTTCTAAGTTAGAAAAACATCAACCATATCGTTTATCTGGAGCATATATAATATGTGGTGCTAATGTGTTTATTGTTATTTCCCTAAATACATCTTTCAGTACCCATTTCAGGACAATGGGAATATAATTCTCCAAAACCGTAATCCAAGCACTCTTCCCTCATTTTGTTAATTTGAAAAAGGAACATAATGCATCCAGTATTTAAAATGAAAGTCAGATCGCGTGAAACCAGTGCTCAAAAATGTCCGATAGTTCCTTGTCTTGGGCAGAACACATCCCGAGTCCTCACAAGGACTCGTGTGCTCTGGCTCCTGGGACCTCTCAGCTCCCTCCCAGTCTTGGGCTTCAGCACACATGTCTTCCTCTGCTCCTTGGGTGCTCCAGGCTCACTCCAGCCCCAGGGTTTCAGCACGTGCTGCTCCTTCTGCAGAGCCTGGCTTGTGCTCTCCTTCCCAGGGAGAGCCTGGCTGTTCTAGTCAAAATCTGCACCCACCTCTACCCTTGCCATCAGTGCTCCATCCCTCATAGGCACACCTGCCTTATTTCTTCCTTAGTAGAATGTCTTCCATTGTCACTTTTAGTTAATGTAGTATATAATTTACTTATTTATACGGTTTACTGTCCACTCCCCGCCTTCGTGTCCCACTAGCATCTAAGCTCCACTGGGCAGGAATTCTGTCTGTTTTATTCTGCTAAAAACAGCAGAAAAACTGCTGTTTTTCTGGTGCCTAGAAGAATATGTACACTCCTAGAAGAGTGTACATATTTGGTAGGTGCTCGATACCTACTGTTTTCTTTTGGATGAGGAAGATTGTCGCTGAGCTAACATCTGTGCCAGTCTTCCTCTGTTTTCTACGTAGGATGCTCCACTGCATGGCTTGATGAGTGATGCATAGGTCCGCACCTCGGATCTGAGCCTGCAAACGTGGTGAGCGAGTGAACCTAACCCCTACGCCACCAGGCCAGCCCCTCGATACCTACTTTTGTTGGACAAGTCAGCATTATCAGATTGTGTAGCTATAGATTGTTATATGAGATGAGCTGTGGATTAACCAGGCTCACATTAGAAGCAAAATGTCATACAAGATGATATTTTCCTTCCCTTATTATTAATTTATATTGTACATTACAGATCTTGGTATTCACCACTGCTCTTTGCAATGACCATGGTTATGCATGCAATTTTAAAGCTGTATATTTTAGGGAAGCCATTGAGTTTCCTTCCAGTGGAAGGTTTACTTTAAAAAAAGACCAGGAAGAAACCTTTTTATTTGAAAAACAGGTGGATTGCTAAAGGGGTCACAACACATTTTAATTTTCGTTTGAGAAAACAATAAACTAGATGATCGGGCCTGAAGAAAGGCTGACCTGTCTCTCAGTTCTCAGAAGAGTCCTCTACCCAATCCTGTCCCTGAACAACCCCAGACCTCCCCAGACTCGTGGACCACAACAGCACATGGCTGTCAGCATCTCCCTCATTTCTTTTCATCTCCCTTTCATGTTTTTCTTTTTTTTTAAGTTACCAGCAGTTTCCTTCATTCTCTCTTTCTTTCTTTTTAAAATAGACTTTATTTTTTAGAGCAGTGTTAGGTTCACAGCAAAATTGAGCTGAAGGTATGGAGATTTCCTATACAACCCCTGCCCCCACATGTGCACAGCCTCCCCATTGCCACATCCCCCACCAGAGTGGTACATTTGTTACGCTTGATGAACCTACATTGACACAGCAACACCACCCCAAATTCCCAGCTTACATTAGGGTTCTCTCTGGGTGTCGTACATTCTAGGGGCTTAGACAAATGTATGATGACGTGTATCCACCATTACGGTATCGTAGGGATCCGTGTCACTGCCCTAAGTTCTTTTCCTTTTTGTGTTTTTTTCTCCTATCGTAGTAATACACGCTGATGGTAGAAAAGCTGTAAAATGCAGAAAAACTATGATGAATCAACGTTAAAATTTTTCCTACCACTAAAAACTATATACATACACACATGTGTACAACCATACATGTTTGGAAAAACACAGTATATACGTAGTTCTTCATCGAGTTTTACATCAGCAGGATTTTCCTGTATGTGAGACAGACTTTAGGACAAGCAGAGCCGTTAAACATTTCTCCTTATTTCTTCTCTGAATACTGAAAGTACAATAACAGGTTGTGCAAAACAACTGCACACACACCTCTGTCTCCTAGGCAAAAGCTCGGGCTTTTTGTGTCCCAGGTGAGAAGGAGGGAATAAAATAGAGACCTTGAACTTGGAAATGTGCAATTGTCTTTCTTTTGTTAGCCTCATGAAAGCACCAATTCTGGCATAATTGAACCGCCTCTTGGCAACACCTTGAGGGAGTCTCTGAGGCAGAGGAAGGCTGCCTGTGTGCGCACATGTGTGTGAGTGTGTACGTGCATGCATGTGTGTCTCCGTGTGTGTTACACATTACAACTTTGAGAACCTGGGGAAGTTCCACGGTGTTTTGTTGCATATTGCTTCATAGCATTTGTGCAATGAGCCCTCACACATCCCTCAGTGTGTTTGTTCTGGAAGGCTTCCATTTGCCACTGAACCACAAACCTCAATTGCTGGACTCTCATATTGTTTTGTAACTTCTGTGCTATTTCGTGGGGTGTGTATCAATGGGTGTCACTTTTATCTATGACACAGCGCACAGGCTTGCTGGGATTATGTGCACTTTGCAAAGGGCATGGCTGATCTCAGAAAGTCCGTTTGTTTGGGGGAAGGTGACTTTGTGAGAGATAATTCAATAAAAGCCACAACTCATATCTAAGACGTAGCGACCGGAACAGTGGTCACCCCAAGGCAACTCCATACTACAAACACCTCTCCACTCGTGTCCATCTCACCACTGGAAGATGGAGCTATTCCACTGGTCAGGTGCAGATTTTAGTAAAGCAAACAACCAACAAGAAACAATCTTTATACCCTTAGAAATCAGGAAAACAATCTAAAATCTCTCTTACTATAAAACCACCAATTACTCTTTGTTGACCATATGGAAAATATAGAGCGACAAAAGAAGGAAATAAAAATCATGCATGACCCCACCATCCAGGAAGCCAGAAGATCTTGAGTATTGGGAAACTATAATGTCTCATTCGACTCCAGTTCTGATATTGGCTAAAAGTGACCTTCCTAGCTCCACCTGGACATGCCCAATACTGAGAGAAGTTGATAAAAAGGCAAAGTGAATATACTTTGCTGCTTCACTCCTATGGCAAGTGCAAATAAAATCCACAAAAACAACATGTGAGGGTTAGGTTTAGAATCACTATGCAACGTGATTTTATGGTAAGGGATTAGACTACTGATTTTTCAGAATTAGATGCTTTAACTATACTTTTCATATTATACATTCATATTATAACTTCAGATCTGTGAAAAGATAGTTATTGTATATTTTGTGATAAAAGAAAAAAATAGAAAATCTCAACGCAAAAGAGTTTTTATTTGTGAACCAGGGTTTTGCTTCCAGTTCTGCTGCGGGTGGGAAGCACTTATTAGGATCATTCGTGGGACATTTATTTGCAAGTGTTCAACAAAGAATAACTATTAGCTTGATTTATGCAACAAACTCCAACTCTTTAATGTTCATTGATAATCAACAAATAAAATATACCTGTTTCATTACTACCCTTATCAACCTGATGATTTGTTTACATAAATGATAATCACGATTTTCTTTAGAGGCTATTACACAAAATGCTGTTTGTATTGAGCTGAACGATGAATTACGCATTCTAACTTTTACTCAAAGGTAATTGTCAGTTGTCAAGTGTTAAATTATTTATGAGACTTTCATGCACAGCTGATGGGAGGGTAAATTGGTACAGCCACTTTGGAAAACTACTTGGCAGAATCAGTTAAAGCTGAAGATATACATACCTATGACCAAACAGTTGTAATTCTAGGTAAATACTTAAGAGAAAATGTGTAATTCTGTGCACAAAAAGACCTACAAGAATGTTCATAGCCGTATTATTTGTAACAGTCCCAAACTAGAGACTACTTGTAATAGTTCAAAATTAGGTAAATGTTCATTACCACTAGCATTAATAAATAAATAAATTGCCACACACACACATGCACACACACACTCACACACTCACATGCACACACACAGGAAAACTCTACAGCAATGGTCAGTAGTCTTCTTCTGCAGTATGTTAGGCTTTGGGAATCATGTGGTCTCTATCACAACTACTCAATCTGCCAATGGAGTGTGAGAACATCCACAGACAATATATAAATGAATGGGCATGGCTATGTTCTAATAAAACTTTATTTACAAAAACGGGACAGGCCAGATTTAGCCCATGGGCTGTAATTTGCTGATCTCTGCTCTATAGTGAAAGAAATGAAAAAAGAATGAACTATAGCTATGTGTAACATCATAGATGAGTCTCAGACAATGTTGAGTCAAAGAAGGTAGATAGAAAAAAGAATACGCTCTTTGATTCCATTTATATAAATTTCAATATTAGGGGGTGGTGATAGAAGTCAGTGAGTCAGTCTGGAATCTTGGGGGGTAATGTCTGGGAGGAGGTATGAGTGAAACTGTCTAGATTGATCTGTGTGGTTTTATGGGGATACGTTAACTTTGTAAGAATTCATTGAGCTGTACACTTAAAAATTGGATGTTTATCAGAAGTTAAGCTATATTCCAATAAAAAAGTACGAAGAAATTTTCTATTTAAATAAACCAATAGCTAAATAGACTAATAGCAGAATTAGAAGTGCCAATAAATATGCGAGCTACACTTTCAATTGTTGAGGGATATCGGGCTATTGATAAATATAAACTTGGACACATGCATGTATAATAGTTCATATTTACTGATGTTAAATACACTAATTGAAAATTGCTCTTTGAAAGATGCTAACGTTTGATACCAATCTTCCAAGAAGCCTTCCCTATAGGAAAGTAAAGAAAATAGATATGAACTGTTAACACTGTTTTTTGCTTATTTCAACCAGATACTTTTCCATTTTCAAAAGTACAACTGCTACAGGGGAAAATTTCTTGTTTATTGTAATGGTCTAAAAATTTACACAGTTCTTGTGCTCACATGTCTGAGATCTGACCCTGAACTCCTGGAGTCCAGGCAGGTGGACGAGGCCGGGAGAAGAAGTTACTGTCTCCTTCCCTTACTTGACTCTCAAAGCTGCTTTGAACCTTAAAGTCCTACGAAAGCAACATCTGAAAGAACTAAGCCCCTTCAAATATTGAGAGATTTGCTTAAGCCTCTGTGATGACCAAGTTTCAAATGTCTGCTAAGTTACCTAAAACATGACCATATCTTATTGTTACCCAGAGTCACCTTGGCATTTCATTAGTCAACCGTCTTGTAGACATCATCCGTGAAAGAAGACTTTCTCTGATACAAAAGGTGAACTAACAGACAGAATAAGGTACTTTTACACAGGCTGCCTAGTGGAATTAATTATTAACAAACCCATTCTATGAAGAATGCAGTAATTCAGGATTAAGATGTTAAACTTTTCCTGAGAAATGTGGAAAATGTATTTTTGAATTCAGTATGTACTTCCAAAATGTTCAATTACTTTTCCCAAATATTTTATTTTCCTTTAGAAAATTGCTCTTTTAGAAAATAAAATATTGAAATGCATTTTCTTGACATTGCAATATAAATTTTAGAAAGCAACTTGCCATGGCAACTCTTTTCATGGATTTACTATACATATTGCAGAAATTCTCAGATTTGTAGTATATGATTATCAGTGAACAATGAAGATACTGATGTTTACCAACCTTATGGAATTCTATATCCTATTAGTATTTCTGGCATTATTCTCTTATATTTAGAAACATGAGGGCCTCTTTCAGAATGAAACCTCCAATTTTCTACTGTGCCATGTAGAACGAGAGCCCTTAGAATCCATAATTTAGGTAAAGATAAAATGTCATAATATTGACTATCTCAATAAGTTACAAATGTAAAATGTTTAAAATATTGACTGTAAATCAAATGTACTGAACTTGTATGTGGTTGCCTTCCTTACAGTAGGCAAAAGCAAATTCTTCGTGTGTGCTTATTGTTATATATAACCAACTTTTAGATTTGCCTTTAAGATCAGTAATTTTGATAGTGTCCAAGCTAGCTTCACAGAAGTTGAACACTTGCATTAATTAGTCAGATGTGAAAGTTTTGGGCTTATGGAAGCTAAGCTTTCTATACTACCAGTTAGTTGTTTCTTTGGAACTGGCAAGTTAATAAAATATCCTTTGGTGTTTAGATATGACAAAGAAATGTTTTGATCAAAGAGAGCAGTTGATAGAATGGAAACAAATATTTATTTTTTCAATACTTTAAAATTATTCTTTTGTGTGTCTTTTATAATGTACATAACTTTGTGTCATTCTTTGAAAATCTCTATATTTTGTGAATGTTTATAATCTATACACATTAGAAAACATTATATACTTATAGCTGGCAAGGCAGGTGGCTTGAGATTGACAGGTTGGGACTTCTTAAGCCACTCTGAATAGCTAGGCTAGAGGAATAATTTGTCTGTTAAAAAGATATAAATTTACAATGAACTACAATTATAATCTGTATTCCTTCCAGTAAAAAGCCTAACATTGTTTTTGGGTCAAAACAAAAATGACATTGTCTCTGGAACATTTTTTATAATGTTTGATGCATACAAGGATTCCTAGGTGGACTCATCCAGAGAGTAAAGAGCCTTTGAATGAAATTTGTCAGAGGGGAAACAAACCAGAGGAGGAGGGCTGAGGAGGAAGAGGCAGTTCTCATGTGGTTGGCCAGGGGATGGGCCAGCTCAGGAGACACTGGTGCCCCCAGAGCTCAAATCATTTAGCACCTTTGGTCTCCTTGACAGTTGGGAGGCGGATGTGGAGGCACCCCCTTTTAGGCCAAGAAAGGTCAGAAAAGAGCCTCTTTGAGGCACCGTGAGGTCAGAGGAGAAGGTTAGGGGCAAATACATAACCATACACTTTTCTTTTACCTTCATTAGGAATTTTTTTTTGTGCTCCTTTGGAGTTTTAGGGTAATTCTGGGTGCTAGGGATACAAAGATAAATAAGATAGAGACCTACTCTCTTGGAATATGCGTACTAGATGGGGAAATGGAGAAATAGTTCAATATTTAGAGTATGAGAGAGGGGCTTGTGAATTAGGGTCAAGGAAGGCAGCCCCGTGCAGGTTGCCTCGACTGGCCGTTGGAGGAGGAGGCAGCGGCTAAGGAGAAAATGGAAGGGGACGATGTGCATGGACAGGAGCAGGTAGTTCTCTGGAATCTGTGTTTGGAATAGTTTGTGTCTTATGTATTTTTTATTTTATTTATTTCATTGATGTTTAGGTCATAGATTCTAACCTCAGCACTGCTTCCCACTAATGCCATTTACTTCTCTCGGGTGGGTTTTTTCTTATTTCCTATACTGATTTCACACCTCTACCTATCTCTGTATGCTTGCCTCCACTACTGCCCTCCCTCCTCTCTTTGGAATAGCATGCTTTCTTCTTAAAAGAGGGGAAGCAGTCAGATGGACATCCTTTTGGTTTCTGCCCATCTCCACCCTGAGGGACGTGTCTCCATCCTTCCTCTGCCTTCTCTCGGTCACCGTGGGATGAAGCTGAAGTCTCACAATTACTCACTTTATCTTCAGAAATATTCAACCGCTTCCTCTACTTGCTCTTTCCTCTCTGAGTCAAAACATTCTCAATTCTTTCCCGTTTGAAGACCTCCTGCCAAGCACTGTCATGTCACCCACACAGATTTCTTGACAGAGCAGCGACCTCCTGGTCCTCTGCTGTTTGGCCCCGCTCCGCCCTCCTACCTTCGCCGTTTCACTAGGGATTCTTCTGTTGGCATTGCCTTCAGGTTCCTAAGGCCCAGGAACACCTTCTAGGCTTGATCTCATTTCCCTTTGATGGTATTTCACATTTTTATCACCATCTTCCTTCTGAAACTCTCCTGTTGGCTAAGATGATGCCGTTCTCTCTTGTTCTCCTTTGGTCTCTCTGTCCACTCATTCTCAATCTCCTAATTTAGGCTTCTTTAGACTCCTCTGGAACCTGCTCAACCCTTCAACATGATGCTTCCAGCGTTCTAGGCGCACCTCCATCCCCCTCCTCCCTGTCCCCTGGGCGATGTCATGGCCGACTGTTGTCACCCTCACCTACCTGCAGGTCACTGTTGTGACCTCCAGGCTCCCTACTGCATCTGAGAGATCTTTGGGCATCTCATATTTACTGTGTCCAAAATTTAACTCCTAGTTTTCCCTAGTTGCAAATCTGACTTTCTTGTCTTGCCCCCTGGGCGGTGGGGTGGTGGGGTTGGGGGGAGAGGGAGACACGGACACAGCACCTTTCTCTATTCTCTATTTACCTGCGTTTCCTACACTCGATCCATTGTAAAGTTGTATCCCCCTCTCTCAAAGTCTCCTGGATCTTGTGCCTCTGTCCTCCCCAGTGTTGTCTCAGTTCGGACAGGACTCATCATTTCTCACCTGGTAATTGCTGTAGTGTCCTAAACTGGTTTCTCTTTATCCAGTCTTTTCCTCCAGTGCATTCTCTACTCTGACCAGGTGATCCCTCTAAAATGTGTATCTCACCTTGCAGTTCCTCTGTTGAAACATCTTTCAATGGTTCTTTGTTAGAAGAACCTTTTAGAATGTGCCTCACCTTCCTCCCCACACTCATTGTCCTATCATTTCTTTCTTCTTGTTCTACTCTCCAGGCATAGTGACTTGCAGTTTCTCTGACTGGTCACATCAAGCTTCCTGCACCTGCTGCTCCTCCTGCCCAGAGATGCCAGCGCCTTTCCCGTGGGCCGCCCCTTCCAGCCTCACAGGCTGTCTGCTGCTTCTCTTTGACCCTTGGCTCCTTATCACCACTTGTAGAGGCCTTTCCCGACACCACGTCACCCTTCCCCTTCCCACAGACTCCGGCCCACCCTTCTCATGATTTACATGCTATATTGTCATTGTCTGTGTCGTTGTCCCTGCCCCACTAGATCGAGAGCTTCTTGAGGGCAGGAACAAGAACTTCGATGTCTTTGCATCCCTACCCTGGCACACAATATGTACATATAAATGTTTGTTGATTGAACAAATTTCAGCCTTGTATGAAGGGTGATAGATCTCATTTTCTCTGCCTTCAGACAGAAAATGGAGCTAGCACAAGACTAACACTTCTACACTTTCGGGTTGGACACCTTCAGCTCTGGTAGTTGGCCTCTGCTTGCATTGTTTCCTGCAGCTAGTTCTCACCTGAGCCCTGGTTCCCAGCTGCATTCAAACGTGCAGTGTTTTGTTTTTGTGGAAATGCTGCAACATTCCACAGAAAGCAACCATGAAACTAGGAAACTTATTTTCCTTATGCAAGGCAGTATTGACTTCCAAATAAAACATTTTAAAAGGCAGTGGGATAATGTAGAAAGTCTTTTAAATCATAAACCTCAGGGTGAAATAATTTTCTGTATATTCCTATAAACATAGAGAAGATAAAATAATGGGCCTCCCCCTGTTTTCTCAACACGATATTCCATCTGCAGGAGAATAAACTCTGTGGCAACAGGGACTCTACCTTGCTCATTATTTTATCAACATTCAAAGTACCCCAGCAGAGGGTTGGGCATACAGTAGAGCTCAAAAATATTTGTTAATCACCTGAATCTTAGGATAGATTCTAATTGCCTATTTGTAGAGAACTACATATTTCTCATCCTGTAACCGAGAGTAATGTGCTTGGGAAACGGCGATTAGTTCCTGTAGGAGCTGACCCACCCCTTGGCTGAGTTAGCAGACAGTTTCATATGCTATACCAACCAGTCTTTGGCACATCTCGGCCACGCCCTACAGATGACCATGCTCTTCTCACAGTGCATCAGCATGTGTTCATTCAGCAATATTGAGTTCTTGTCAGGGGCTAGGTGGCTAGACACTATTCCAGATGCTGGGCATTCAGTGGTGAATAACACTAAATCCTTGCCGTCATGATATGTACATTCTGTGTCTATGGGTGTGTGGTGGGGTGAGGCTGGGACACAGTGATGAACAAACAAACAAATATAAAACATGTCATTTGGTGACAAGAGCAATGAAAAGGAAAACAAGGCAGGGCCCTGGGTGAGTGATGGGGATAATGCCCCCACTGCCCTTTCCTGGGAATATCCAGGTTTCAGTTTACTCTCTTTGAGAGGTAGACAACATCATCCACAAACATGCATTTGAAAGAGTGAATTGATGTATCCATATGATACGAATGGAGTGCTTTGTAAGTGCAAGTTAAAATCAATTCAAATTCCCGAGACATTTTAATCTTGACAAATCAAAGTTAAGCAACTTGAAAAATTTTGTCTTTAAACATAAACCTTCACTTTTAAAGTCAACTGCATGTAAAATAGTCCTTACAATAATCTTTCTTTAAACACCTATGAGGATAACATGCTTATTTCTAGATTGGAAACATGCACTTGAAAATACCTATTCACTTGAACCAAATGGAGATAGTTTAATATTTGAATTACACCAAAGCTGTCAGTTTGCATATAAAAATACTACTAATATAAAATGAAATTCAAGGATGTAGAAAAAATTAGTTATTAATATTAATAAAAATATTACTTATATTTCTCATATCTCTATAAGTTTATGGAATGTTTTAATATTTATGGTGTTATGTGATCCTCAATGAACCCAACAAAGTAGATAACAATATTATTATTATTATATACTATCCTATTTTAGGGAAGGGTGAACTGAGGTCTACAACTCAGTGACTTGTCTGAGGCCAGTCTTTAAATGCCCTGTTCTTTCCACTACACCACAGTGGCCCACTGTGATACTAGCTATTACTTTGCCTTAAAACAGATTGTGTATTGATTTTTAAGAAAAAATTTATAGACCTCAAAATTGTCCATGTACAAAAATCACAGGCCAATGCCAGTGATACGAGCAAAATATTAACATAAAAAAACTCCTATTTTAGATGACTAAATTTGAAAAAGTGAAAAAATATCAACTTTCTCTAGTAAAAAAGATGACAATACTGTTTTACTTAAATAAAATACTATGATATTTGATATCAAGGGGAAGAGATAAAATTAACATATATTTAAAAAAAATCAAACCTAGAATTCAGGTCATCAGGTTTAAGTATATATTGAGTTAAAATTATTTAATCTCACAAGTACCTGGTGAATGGCTGTACTTAATACTGCCCAGGAGAAAGTTGTTTATAGACTATTCTATAATACTCTAGAACTACAAAAATACTTTCTAACTAAATAAAAGAGACCAGAACTCTCTTTTATCTGATCTTCTGTTCTTTTTAGAGCCCATGATAACAGTCACACTGTCTACAGTAAGGCCTCAATTTCCTCTCCAATTTTTCCTTTCATCATCCCTGTGGCGTGCAGCCCTCACTGCCACCTCCCGTATTCTTGCGTTCCTGTATCTGGGCTTTTGAATACAGTCCTGTGTCCACCCAGAATGCTGGCACTTTCTCAGCCTTGCATACCTGAAGCCACACATCTTCATAGCCCCGCTGGATGCACTCATCCCATCTTTTGAAGACACAGTTTATATCTTTTGTCTCATTTGTAACTCTCAAGAGGGTCTTGCAGATTTTAGATTCAAGACTTGAGTCTGTTCTTGGACTGTAAGCCCTCTGAGGGCAGGACACTGGTCTTTGCATCCCAGAACCTAACACAGTACCTTGCATGTAGTGGGTGCTCAGTGCACATCTGCTGAATGAATACTGGATGAATGCCTTTGAGGCACTGCACTATTTGGAGGAATGCATTTAATATTTTAAAAAATTGCCCCCACATTTATATAGTTATTTGGCTTTTCAGTTGCTTTTCTAAACACTATTAACGTCATCAATAAGTAATTTATTAATGATTAGTTTATTTATTATTGTTTGTTATCAATTTGTTTATTTTCAATTGTTTATTATTTATTTATCAATTGAGTGATGCACAAGCCATATTTTGGGTATCATAGCAGGCAATGTCTCTCACAGAACATCTTGTTCTGTCACCATAACAACCCTGGGCTAGGAAGGATGGATGGTTTTCTATTTTGCAGAAAAACTATAAATTGAAGCTTAAAAGACACAGTTAATTTTTCAGAGGTAGGACTAGGAAGTAAGTCTCTCTATGCTCGTGTTGAATGTTAATAAAATATTGATTTTATGGTATTCTATTGTTTTGAAAACTGGCAGTCCCTTTAAATGATTTATAATAAACTTCAGCCAGAAACCTGATGATATGAACATGCCCTTCTAAGCCATGGTAGGTAAGAAAGTGCATACGTTACATTCAAATGACATGACACCAATGAGGATGGAGGAATACCACAAGAAACAAAAGCAGGGCCACTGGAAATTTCAAATCGGAAAAAATTAAACTTTGATAAAGAGAATGGAGAAATTTAGGCAACAAAATATCATAAATTACAAATTAAGGCTTACTGTTTAAACGAACGTCACTCTAAGAATAAGAGGAAAGAAGGGGTTACAAGAGGTGTCAAGTCTGGTTGGGAATTTTTGAAAGTTTCTTTTCCCAGGATTTATCATTTCACAGAGTAAGGTTAGCACATGAACTAAGAAGTAAATCAACATTGATCGTTTTATGTAGTTTCTTTAAATACTCTCGGCTCTTTGTCTCAACAGTGTCATTATGCTTGAAAAGTAAAATCCTTTTGGTAACTCACCATACTTCATACACTAACTGTGCAATGAGAGGTAATTCCTCCTCCAGTTCCTTAATCCTTGGTATCAGTTCATTATACCTAATTTACATACCTCTCTTGCTATATGGTAATACACCCTTTGATATACAGACAGTATCCGACTTATGATGGTTCAACTTAGGATTTTTCAACTTTACACTGGTGCAAAAGCCATATGCATTCAGTAGAAAGTGTACTTTTTTGAGTTTTGATCTTTTCCCAGGCTAGTGTTATGCTCTATGATGGTCTTTCGTGGTGCTGGGCAGGAGCAGCGAGCGCAGCTCCCCGTTGCCCCGCGGTCACGAGGGTGAACAACTGGTACACTGACATTCTGTACCCATCCAACCATTCTGTTTTCACTCTCAGTACAGTTTCAATCAGTTACATGAGAAAGTCAACACTTTGTTATAAAATAGGCTTTGTGATAGATGATTTTGCCCAAACTATAAGCTGATGTAAGAGTCTGAGCACGCTGAAGGTAAGATAGGTTATGCTAGGATGTTCGGTAGATGAGGGGGATTAAATGCATTTTCAATGTATGATATTCTCAACTTTGGATGGGTTTATTGTGACATAACCCAATTGTAAGTCAAGGGGCATCTGCAGTGATAAAAACTTCTGAGGTCAGTTGGCACTTGAGAGAAATCTTATGGCCAAATTTTAAAAAAGGAGGGAGATGAGGAGGAAGGAGTTTTGAACACTTGTTCTAAGGGTGAAGGAAAGCAGAAAGCAGAAAGCAACATTTATTACAATTTGGTGCTTAACCTGCCCATCCACATTTGCCCTCTCTGAGGGAATTTTGAGGAATAAATAGTTTATACTCAGTGCAGCCAGCTCTGCAGTTCAGCCTTATTTACTTTCATATCCAATATGAACTATTTCCCTGAACCCAGAAATGATTCCCCATAAGACCCATACGTGACCGTAATTTGCTCCCACTTAAAACTGCATTGAATTCAGTGCTTCAGAGTAACGCGAGGTGAGTTGCACACTTGCGTCTCATTTAACATGATTCAGAAGCATTGCTTTGTGAGGATGGCTTACTTGTGGAAGCGGTGAGGTAGAAAAAAGCACAAAAATTGTGTTTTTCAGAATGATTTGGGGACACGCCAGTGGGAGAGAAGAAAACTGCGGATGGTGTCCCTGGCTAGTGACCTTCTTCCGAATCCATCTCAACTGTGCTGAAACCCGAGCACAGCTGGGGTCCAGGCAGGGCCCCCAAACCTGGGTGTGTGGGGGAAAGATGGGGCTCTCAGGGACAGTGGCCGGAGAGGTTGACAATTTGAAGCTGTGGATGTCTCAGTTTGGCCTCCATCCGGGGTCTCAATACTAGGGTGGCAGAAAGATCAGGGGTGAAATTTAGGAAATGCTGACTTTATATATTTGGTTTTCTTGTTAGGAAATTTTGATTTATTCAACATTATAACATTACGTCCAAAAATACAAACTACATTCATGATTGGCAACACTTAGAAAACTTAATATTCCCTTAAAATACCAGAGACTCCTTATCCTTTACTGTTGGAGATAGAAATTTCCCTCAAGAAATGCCTCAAGTCATAAGGGCCTAGTCACAGTTTTCTCTCAAAAGAAGCAACAAACCGATTAATACCTCAGACCACTGTGAGGTGGGCTTGGCTGTTGTTGTGTTAATACAGACACCCTTTCTTGAAATACAAGACGTGGTCTCAGTTTTAGTGAGTTGCATGTTCATAACTTGATTTTCTCTTGTTTTAAGGGAAAAAACCATTCAACTTCGCTTCTTTTCTTATCGTCTTGCGCAGTCTTGCTATGAAATGGCAGCCTTGGGCTTCAGGTGGACACATGCTAAGGGAAGGCTGATCTGTGTGCACTGATGTCCATATGATTTATGGTGGTATTCTCTTTCATCCAAGATTTCAAAGGACTTTGTAAATGTTTCAATTAAGTTTTGTAGCAATCCTCTTAAAAAGATAAGTAGGAAAAAGTCTAAGCCTTCTTAGATGTAAGCTCCTTGAAGGCACAGACAATTTTCAGTATATAAGTAACTCAAACTCTCTAGATAGAGTATTATCTTTGACATTTAATGAATATTTACCATCTGTTTTTTGTGTGTGTGTGTGAGGAAGATCAGCCCTGAGCTAACATCTGCCAATCCGCCTCTTTATGCTGAGGAAGATTGGCCCTGGGCTAACATCCATGCCCGTCTTCCTCCACTTTATATGGGACGCCGCCACAGCATGGCCTGACAAGCGGTGCGTCCGTGCACGCCCGGGATCTGAACCCGCGAACCCCGGGCCGCCGCAGCGGAGCGCGCGCACTTAACCACTTGTGCCACTGGGCCGGCCCCCACCATCCATTTTAAAGGTAAAACGTACAGTTGTTCTTCCTATTTCATCCTTCTTTTTCCTGTGTCATCAAACTAAAAAAAACTATTCTCATCGTTCCTCTGTATTGTTAGTTCTATACTACTAAGAAAATAGAAATCTTATAAACTAATGAAACCTACAAGTTCAATAATATACTGCCATTGCCAAGGATATCTATATGTTGAAAGAGAGGTCATGTTTTAACTTACTTAGGATAAATGATCTAATTATGGAAGGTGCTTAGGATGGACTTCACCTGTCACATATGTAAGTGTTCAATTGTAATTATTATGATAGTAGTAGTAATATAAAAACTGATTTATATAAATATGTTTCCAGTTTTATAGTTTTGTGCAATCTGGCAGATTCATTGGGGGTGTATTTGGTGGCCAGGAATGTCTTCTGGCAGCATATAAACCATACCATGTGATCTAGAAGAGATGGAAAGAGGATTGATCTTACTTTAAATGAAGTCGGTCTACAGGCAGTAGATAGTCTATTGCTGTCCTTGTCCTCAAGGTAAGGTAACAAGGTAAGCAACACGCATGGGAGCCAGGACAAGGGAAAATTCAGCCAAAATAGATGATGTGCTCATGTGCTTAAAATCAACATTGGTTGAAAACTGATTCAAGTTACCAGATCAGGTAAAAGCTATAATCAAACAATATTTTAGTGATGTTAAGGTACCCACGGTATCTGATCATTTGCCCCCCTTTTCTCATCTGTAAAATGAAGATAGTAATAGCACCAACTTCATCTTGTTATTGTGAAAATTAAATGAAGGAATTAATGAATAGATCTGATATGGTTGGTAAGATGGTTTCCTAAGTTCAAGGTTGGGACATATGGCTGGACAAAGGAATTTTTTCTGCTTGTGTCTCTATCTGTCTATATATCTAGTTTGCACTCTGAACTATTAGCATTTTTGAGGCATTTTCATGGTTAAGGGAAAGGAATATTGAATATTTGAAATAGGTGTACAAATGCTATGCTATGTTCATTGTTCATGTGCTTTCAGTAAAATGTTCATTTTCCGATGGATCTGTTACTATGTAGCCACCGTCTTAACAAAATAAAAATATATAATAACTGCAACAGAGTTGCACATGTGCTCTTATACTTATACTAGTGTTTATGTTTATGTTTATGTTTAAACACTAGTATAAGAAAATAAGAATGATCAGAAAGCTAGGAAAATAAAGTATCTGTTTTTGTTTTTGTTTTTAAGTCATGAGCAATCTTTGATTATTTATGTGATTATCTTGGATTACAAATTACCAAGACCTTCCTTTGCCTCTACTTATCTTGCTGTCTGCTTTCACATCACCTCACCAATAACCCAGGCTGCCAACATATGAGGTAGCCAGAGAAAAGGAACAAGCTAAAACAAATCATTTTGTTCTTTGCTTATGAGTATGGTTCAAAGTTGGCATAGACAAGGGTGAAATTTTGGTGAAAGTCAAATTCAAGGATTATTTTTATTTATCCATCCTACTGTTTTGTTCTATGATTATAACTAATTGAAAGTTCATTGCACGTAGCTTAATGGCTTAAGTAAGATCTAAACACTGGACATAAAATTTTACAGTTTAGAAACTTTCATTTCGTGATTTGGACCATTTCTCACTTCAAGGTTAAGTGCATCACTTATAGTCTCTGTACTAGTTTTCTAACCTATAAAATGAGAAAAATAACATCAACTTCGTTTCTTAACAGAATATTATATATCAAAGAGTTTGTGAAAGGCACTGGTGATATATTGCCCCATAAGAACAACTGATTATTCATTACAAGGTTGCAATTTTATTACAAATGCTGTGTGGGTAGTTGTTGTGCAGCCTTCAGATGAGTTCAAATGTATGTTTCTCCCAGGCATTGTGAGTAAGGGCTCGGTGCTGTGATGTGAATTATTAATAGCTTACTTACCTAGCTTATCATTTCTAGTTTAGAAATTACAATATGATTCTTAGTTTCTTATCACAGTTGCATGAATACAAAGCACCTAATTCTGTGCTATGCAGATGATCCCAGAAAAATTTTGAAAGACTCAGAAGCACGGTTCCTGACTATTGACAGTTATCTAAAATCAAAACCCGTTTTCATCATCAAGTGTTCCACATATAAATGTGTTATAGCTGCCTGTAAACCTGCAAAGGAGCCTACAAGCCTCTGCGATATAGAACAAGAGACAGCAATGCAACGGAACCACGGTAAGTCCACACAACACCAAAACGCTTCAAATATCTAAAAGGAGAAGCTTGCTTACCTAGCATGCAAACACATTTGACATTCTGATCAGGGTTTTCAAACAAGATTTCGCCACACCTCTGAAAGAGAAAGAAAGCCATAGTTATTTTAAGATTTCACATCAGGATTCCCAAGGCGACACATCCAGGCAACCTGACATCATGATCTCATTTTTCTCCCTTCAAGTTTTCCTTGGTTACCTGAGTCTAGGGACCGATGTCATGAACAGCGACTTTCCTAGTGGTTCATATTTGAGAGGTGAGTTGGGATAGATGGTCCTGCATGCCTCATGGCCCTGCCTGGAGCTGATTCTGCACCCTCCTGTGAGGAGTCACCGCCAGAGAGGCACCCAGAGTCTAACGGGTTCTATTTCGGTAGACGATATGCAGTCTATTAGACCTAATAATTGGAGATTAATCTCTCTCAAAACTGATCCTTCTACAGCCCTTGGATTATTCTAAACTACCCACTCTGCAATCAAGCACAGACATTACCAAGCACAAAACTAGGTGGCTGATACTTAACTCTCTGAACTTCGGGGCAAAACAAATAAGAAATCATGAAAAAGTGGCACTCAGAATGCTTTCCTGGAACCCACAGACTCATGGAAATATCAACTTTCTTCTCTATATCTCAGTTTTAACTTGCTTGTTGGAAGTTGTGTGCAAAGCAAACTCTAGAGATATAATCAGTTATTTAAGAGTAGATCACATTCATGTATACGATTGACAAATGGTTAGTACGTGGATATACAAAGGAATCCTCCAAATCAATAAGAAAATAACAAATAATCCAGTTGAAAAACGGATAAAGGACATGAACAAGCTGTTCATGGAAGAGGAAATCTGAATGGTCAATAAACAGAGAGAATAAATTCAACCATCTTAATAATCAGGAACTAGCGAATTAAAGATAAAATGAGCCCTTTTTGAACTCATTGGTGTGGCAAAACTCATAAGTCTGGCAAGAAAAAGTGTCACCAAGAATGTAGAGGAATGGGTACTCTCACACACTGTGGGTTGGAGTATAAAATGATAGAACCATTTTGGAGAAAAACTGACAAAATCTCACTAGATTTCTACTTGCTACTTAGTAGATTTCAACCTTACTAAGTTGAAACATGCATATCCTGTGACATAGCAAGTCACCTTCTAGACTGTAACTAGAGAAATTTTCACAAGCAACTTCAATGTCCAGCTACAAGACAGATAAATTATGTGTTATTCTCACATTGGAATATTATATGGTGGTTAAAATGAATGAATTAGCATCACATATATTGTAAAAACATATTATATATATAATACGCACATATGAATGTATAATATTCAAATGATATAAAATGTAGAATGTTCATATCATATAAAATATAATTTTCAAATCATATAAAATATAGAATGTTTAAATCCTATAAAAGTACAATGTTAAGCAAAAAAACTATCTCCATTTTATGAAGTTGAAAATATATAAAAATAGTACATACTGTTTATGGATTACATTAATTTACAGAAAAAGCATAAAAACAGGCAATGAGTAATTAACTTCAAATTCAGGGAGGGGAAGATATACAGAGTGATGAAATTGTGTGGGGAATACAGGCATTATTGACTCTTTCCGTAATGATTTGTTACTTAACTTCAGCTCTAAACTGTTTTCTATGCTTGAAACATTTTATAATAAGAAACAATTGCGCCCATGCACACCATCTGAATAGATAAATGGCCCTCTGCATGCTGCTTCTCTGCACCTAGCTCCCTTGGGCTTAGGGAGGCCATTAAGCATCAGACTGGACTGCCTTCCCCAAAACCTTGTTTTCACCACTTATTTCTTGTCCTTAGGAAGCCTGACCATGTGCTACATTTGCCCATTTTTGTCTTTCTTTCACTGTTCGCTACTTGGTTAATTCCACTCCTGTCTATCTTTATTGTACTTACACTCAATATATTATAAGACAAGATAACTTCTGGGGAAAAAATTTCCTGGATGTGAGAATTTGCGTTCTTCACACCTAACGATGAAACCCTCTGGTACAAAGAGGGGCAGGTCGAGAGGGGAAAGGATGACTTGATTACATTCAAATCAACCCATTTTCTGGGATGCTCTACATTGCGCACAAAGAGATGGACACTTGGCTCAGGGGCAAGGAAAGGAAGCAAGCTGCTTTGGTGAGTCAAGAGACTGGACCTGAGGTGGGAGGTTGGGTGTGTCCGAAGGTTGCAAGAGGGCGTTGAACACTCAATGGAGAGTCTGTATCATGAGCTTTTCTCTTGGGTACTCCGCTGACCTAATATCATGTGATATTTATTATGCTATTTAATCTCTTCATGCTTCATTTCTTTGTATGCAACACGGGATGCTAACATATGTCACAAAGTCAGATCAGAGAGCAAACGGGAGGGTTAACGACCCATGGAGTCTGACTCGACTGTCTGTTCCTGTTTTGTTTGTGTTTTGGTTGAGGTTAAACCCTTTCAAATTGTTGGGTCCATTCCCTGCTTTTTCAAGTGGTATTTTTTTATGACCTGAAAGAGTTAATAATTATTTTTAAATTAAAGATCAGAGGTTTCTGAAGTGTTTTCAACTTCTTGGCAAAACAAAGTGCAAGGAAGCTCTATCAATCCGTATTCCGGGTCCTACAAGGAAGTGAGTCTGGAGCCCTGCCTCACACATGTGCCAGGACGAGACAGCTTCCTTCTTCCTCTGCAAGGGTTGGCAGCAGATGGTGGGTGGATGTTGCATAACTTCCCAGGGCTACCCAAGCCCAAGGGCAGCCTTATATATGCCCCTCAAGACACAGATGGCTCTGGGAGGGGGTGATGCTGTGGGGGTCTTGCTCTCTTTCCTGGACAAGAGCAAATCCAGGAGACATTTCTGAAACCCCCGTGAAACACGCATACGTTAACAGTCGGGCCCGCCTGGGTTCACTGACCACATAAGCTAGTGACCGAGCAGTAACGGTGGGCACCGTGGCCCTTCCAATGACGACCAAGCAGTGCTCCTCCTCGTCTTCACCTCCCTGGCCATCTGGGAAATGGCTGAGGCACCTCTCACTAGTTCTTTAATTGCTCTGCTTTGTAAAGTTACCTGATGATGGTACCAGATTTTAAAGCAATGCCCAGGAGGGAATCTGATTGTTCTCGGGACTTGAAAGAACTCATTGCCAGTGTTTACAGGGCCTTTGCTGCCAGGCTGCCTGCTGTGCAACCCAGGGCGATGACCCAGTTTAGGGGATTAATTGGGCGAAGTCATAAGCTCCGAGTCTCAGAAAACCGCAGGATATGCCATGGGGGAAGGTCTGGGGCCCTGTTGCATTTGCGGGTGCTGTAGCCCTCCTCCCTTGCTGCTCTACCTGGTCATGGATGCTGGGACTCCCCATCCCGATACCCTGCTGCTGGATGACCCTGACTTTGATCCAGTTCTGATCACCAGGTTCTGCCTAACTCTCAAAATTCCATCTCTCCCTAGGATCTCCATATTTGTTTTGTCTTCTGTGCCTGAAATACTGAGACCAACTTGCCTTGTTTGTGCCCATCTCTCCCAGCCAACACCACCCCCAAATAATAGGGCATAGTTATCGAAATCTCCGTCCAAGGGGCTGGGGCCCTGCTAGCCACAGAGAGATCCTGCTGGCACATGCTCTCCTCCCGTGGCGCGTAGGCTACGCTGCCACACATGAACGCATGTGTGTAATGCCTGTTGCCCTCAGAGACCATGAAGAACCAAACCATTTTCGTTGTTAGTGTTCCTAACATGCCTCATGATTTTCACCCTGGTGCCTTATACATACCAGGCCCTTAGTAAAGATTTGTGGACTAGCTAACATTGATTTAGCCGATATTACGTGCTAAGCCTTGTTCTAAGTGCTGTACATCTACCATCTCATATACTCTCATCATAGTCTTTGGTGAGAGTAGAAATTGAGGCTCAGAGAGTATCACTCACTATAGAATACTCCCCTCCAATGAGTGAGAGAATGAAGGCCCATAGCTTACCTGATGCTTGACCAGTATATGTAGATTCCCAAATACTGGCTACTGTTGGCCTCCTCATGGCCTTGGCCGAGTAGACCAAGTCTATTTACATCCCCTTCTCTCACTCATTAGCCACTCGCTATTTGTGAGAGTTGCCACCTATTAGAGCGTAGGCTTTGCATTAGACCAGTTCAAGTTCAAATCCTATTACCGATTCTGCTGACCTACTATGCTGTCACGGGCAGTTTATTTGGTTTTGCCAAACTTGCTTTCTCATTTGTAAACAAGGTAATGTTATCCACAGCATAGTATCATTGCAAATTTAGTTTTTAATTTATTATGAACAAGGATGTACTGATTCAAATTACTGTAGATGAGATTGTAATACAAAAATATGAATTAATAAATCTAACTCATTCATTAAAATTCTACTTTAATTCTCATATTATTATTTAGGATTAAAAATGAAGAAATATTTTAATTTTAAAAGTCAGAATATTTCACAATTTGGTTGCTAATTCTTATTTATTAAGAGTTTTCTATATCAAATCTAAAATTTGTCTTTTAGTCAGGAAGAACAAGATGGATGTTATAAAATACCACATCTATTTTAGTAGTATTAATTAAAAATATTTAATTTCCATTAGCTAAATTGTATGTTCCAGCAAAATGTGCAATAAAATATATTTCCCTTAAGTGAACTGTATTTTTTTATTACTTTTATCATAAAATTAGTTGTGAAAAATTGATATTTAGGTATAATTTAAAAAATCACACAAAAGTATTCAGCAAATTTATTTTTCTTAATGGAAAATTAAATCTGAAATGACAATAATATTCAAATATTAGTAATAGTACCTGTTATACTCAAAAGAAGTAAAAAACACAAAAGACTGAAAAGTCACACATTGGTTGGCTGGCGGCATTTCTAGCTTTCTTAAACCAGTTAATGTTTTTCCTACTTCAAATAAGCTTTTGCACTCTTTTTATTTTTCCAAATATTTGCTGTCACTTGAATGTATTAGTTTCTCAGCAGGTCTCCAGCAACTAATCTTTTAGGGCAAGTGTCTTGATATCTTTGAATGGGAGAAAACATGAGCAAACAAGACTCAAAACAGAAATCTTCGTTGCTTGGAGGTTTGCCCCAATGTCAATTGAGACAATAGCTGTTTTCTGCAAGTAGGTAATGTTAAATGTTATCAGCAAACAATTCATAAGCTGTGATTCTTTGATTATTTCCTTTCCATTCTTATAGCGTTTTTTATTTTTAAAGCCGAAAGGAATTTAATACTTGGATTTAGGTGCTTATAAAATCATTGGAGGTACAGGCTATGGGCTGGGCCTCTGGGAATAACTCTCAGACAAAAATGCCAAAACGGCTTGTGAGGAGAGCTGATGGTGGGCCACTACTGGGAAGGTGGGGAAGCAAGAGGCACCACTGGGATTGTCGCCTTCAAGAACACACCACCATGGCAGTGATCCAGAGGCTAGAAGCTACGGGCACCATCGTCTTTTGATACCCATGGAGCTATTGACTGAATGTTGGATGCTATTGCAGAAATGAGGAAACACCCAAAATCTGCATGACTGTGCTTGATAGATCATTAACACAAAGCAAAACTAAAGGAGCCCCTGACATATGACTAGACCTATTTTGGGAAAAATAAATCAAAACTGAGTGTCCTGAGCTGAAGAAGTGCTAACCATGGTTATTGTTTGCTGGAAAGTAAAGCACATTTCATCTGTCCGGGAGCAACAGAGATAACCTGCAGTGGGCGAGGCCTCAGCACAGGTTGTCTTCATCCCTGTCCTCACCCCAACTCTATGTACTTTGATTCTGCAAGTTTGCTGTACAAGAATTTCTCTAGTGAGGTTTTCAGTAAACAAGGCGGATGCCTGTTTGCTGATGCATCTGTTGTATTTGATCACCCCTGAATCCCTAAGTGTCTAGCACATGATGGAAACACCCAATGTTAGTTAAGTGAATGAATAATTCTTTACTGCAATTCTGTGGAGTGTACTTGAGATTTGAGATGATCTGCAGTAGCATGAGAAGAGATTTTTTTTGGAGATTTAAGCACACACACCAGTAAGCCCTGCCCTTGGATGCAGCCACCTATGTGGAGCTGCAGTGGGGTGACGAAGGGGAAACCTGGCATTGAGAAGACATTTCAAAACATCTGAGTCACTTCCTATCTCACATTTTCCCCCAACAAAGAGCTGAATGGTACTGATCAAAGCCAGACCCCCAAGAGATAGGCCTGGAGAGAAGATGGTTTAGGTCTGTAGATCAGAAAAACACAAGTTCGGTAGAAAGATTGAGCTCCCCAAAGTCTACAGGATCTGGAAGCTTTGAACTCCATTAATGTCTGTCGAATGAGTGAATGAATGAATGAACACTCAAAAAGACATCATTGTTGAGTGCTTACTCTGTGTGGGCAGAGTACCGTGAATGTGGATACAAAATCAAACAAGATTTAGGCTTGGCCCTGTCCTCAGGAAGTTTATAGCCTAGTCTGAAGTCAGAACATAGAAGGCAATGGGCACCCTCAATGGTGGGTACCCAGTGCTGCCTGGGGTTATCAAAGGAGGCTTCCAAAAAGAGATGACCACAGGCCTGGATCTGCAGGATAGGAAGGAGTTGGCTGGCAAAAGAGAGGGCCCCTCCAGGCAGAGGCAACTGCCTGTGCAAAGCCCCGGAACACTGTCAGGATCCTTCAGGTAGCTGCCCAGGATGGAAACAGCTGTGGTGGGTCAGGGGCGAGGACTTAACCAACGTGGGAGTCACAGGCAAGACTGGAGGAAAGTAGGGGCTAAGAGTGATTTAAAAAAACATTTCTGGGGGCCGGCCCCATGGCTTAGCGGTTAAGTGCGCGCACTCCGCAACTGGCGGCCCGGGGTTCGGATCCCGGGCGCGCACTGACGCACTGCTTCTCCGGCCATGCTGAGGCCTAGTCCCACGTGCAGCAACTAGAAGGATGTGCAACTGCGACATACAACTATCTCCTGGGGCTTTGGGGAAAAAAAAAAAGAGGAGGAGGATTGGCAATAGATGTTAGCTCAGAGCCGGTCTTCCTCAGCAAAAAGAGGAGGATTAGCATGGACGTTAGCTCAGGGCTGATCTTCCTCACAAAAAAAAAAAAAAAAATTTCTGGGCTGGGCTAGAGAGGCTGGGTTTGCTTTTGAAGAGCCAAGATGCTTAATGAATTCTTTTTGCACTGTAACAAATAATTACACTACAATGGTACCAGATAGCTCTCATCAGCAGTATTGGCTGCAAGCTTTTTGTCCATTCCTACCTCAGAGTGGGTACTGAGTCTGAGGTGTTTTATTCCTTTTTCTTGGACTATTGCACAGAACGGCCAGGGCCAAACAACAGCCTCTAACCACCCAGATGAAGCCTCATGTGAGGCCAACCTCGGCTCCTGCTGAAGCCATTAGCACCTGGGATTGAGCACATCACAGTCTCCCCGGCTCCCTGAAGGTGTGTTTTCAGGGTCTCCTACTTCCCGGTGGCCCGAGTCCCGTCTGCCATGTGGGTGGCATAGCCAGGCCTTACTCTCTGAACACTGTGGCAGCCCTTGGCACTCGGGGGCCAGCGGACGGCAGATTTGGAACTGGGGCTGATTTCAGCTTGAACTCATGTTTTCCTTTCTAAGTTTTTCCAGTGAAAGAGCAGATTTCCACCCTGTTGCAGGCTGTTAAAACGTCAGATTAATAAGTTTTCAACAATCTGTCAGTGCAGATCTCTGGCAACAACCTGGCACTGTCTCTGAATCGGGGCCTCGTCGTCCAACCCAGCCTCAGCCAGTCAAAATAAGAGACACACCAGCAGAAGGAAAAAAGAGACGATCACCTCAAGCCGAGCAGAAATTCTTAACAAACCCATTGTTGCCAACAGTCAACAGCAAATCTGCAGGCCCCATAACCCTAGGTGACCCTCCAGGAAGGGCCATCCCTCATAAACCTCTAATTAGCTCCGGTTAGGAGGGGCTTGAAGATATTAATGCTATTGCTGTTAGAAAATGAGCCTACCAGCTCTTAACAGCTTTGTTTTCTTCTTCAGTCAGAGAACAAAATGTTAGCTCAATGGCGTCTGCTTTCTATTAGAGAAGAGCCAGCAGCAGCGAGCTCGAGTCTCTCAGCATTTTATTACACACCCCTATTTTTAAATGTTTAAAAACTACTTATCATGAACCAAAACTTGGAAAACCTGGTTTCAGTCCAAGAGTAATTTTTTTTTAAGTTATTAAGCAAAGCTCAAGAATGCAGAACTGTGTTTCTGTCATTTTGGCCCTGGACAGTAGAGGGCACTAGAAAGGCCACATCGCTAAGGTCTGGTGGACCGGCAGGGAGGTCCTGGGGTCAGATGGCACGTAGGTTCAGAGGTGCTGTGCTGTGTTCTGTTGTGCTCTCCAGTTCATGCAGACTCTCACCATGCACCAGTCAGTCTTGACTTCCACTGCACACATGGAAATGCACATTGAGAACCACAATTTTCATTGTGCAAAACAATGACTATAGCCTGTGGGTGAGCACAATTTTAGCAGAAGCTGTTCCTTGAAAGCTGTTGGCCTGTGGAATGTAACTGGCATATTTCTCTAATGCACTCAGTTATAGGACCTGGGTAGGCATCTTGCTCCAAGGCACTTTGGGAATATTTCTGGTATGGGCTCTGAGAATTCCCCTATGTCAGACACAAACACCTATGCCACAAATCTTGATAAAGAGAGCAAAAATTATATCAGAATTTTGCAAGACAATTTCATCTTTTTATTTATCTTCTCAGAGTCCCAAGTGTTGACAACTAGCTATAGCCAGCCTTCAGAGAGAAAGACAGACACTTCTGTGAAAGCAAACAACTAAAGCCATAAACATTTAAGGTATACACAGTGAGTTTTTAAAGGTGAAATCTGCAGACACTTTGTGTTACAGAAAACAGCAAGCACTACAGAAAGAGAACAGATTGGTGCAAAGAGTGGAAAGAACTTAGAATATCTGGATTCGAACTACAAATCAATCCCTCACTAGCTGTGTGCTCTTGGGCATATTATTACTTATCTTTTTGAACCTCCTTGTAGAGCAGAGGGAGTAACAATGCTCACTCTATACTGAAATAATGTAACGTGTGTGAAAGCATCTTGTGTACTCTGAAACTCATGATGGGGCCTGTTGTGTACGTTGTTTTGTGGAAGGAAGGAGGTGGAGGTAGGAGAGGGCCATTTGGCAGTACTGTGTCTAAGATACAAAACACAGTTCTACTGCGTTGTCATGGGATTTGATGAGGGGAAAAATTTTGCTCCTCCCGTGATGGAGAGAACTGGTCTTAGGAGGGTGACCCACGAAACCAAAGGTCTGGAGAACACAGGTTGGCAGGGCAGGATGGAGGCGGTGTGGTCGGGCTGGGTAGCGTAGCAGCCTCTGTGAAAGCACTCGAGAAGAAGCGAGGAAGCAGAGCCTAGTGTGAGGCACAGGTCTGACAGAATGCAGGAGAAGGAAGAGGGACTGTGTGAGGATTTGCATCTTGGACAGGGCAGCTCCGGCACCAGAAACAAAAACTGTGAATCTAGGAGGGGTCTGGGAGACCGCTGTGGCCAACCAAGTCACTTTACAGATGCAGCAAACAAACAAGTCCCTATGGAGATAGGTGACTTTCCATTCTAAAGTCCTAAGATGATCAGAGTATGGGCTCCAACATTTACTAGATGCATCACTTTGGGCAGGTTATTCAATAATACTTTGCTTCAATTCCCTCATATGTAAAATGGAGATGACACTACTGCCTACTCATGGGCTCATCACGAGGACCACGTGAGGATTAACATACGTGAAGCAACTAGAATAGTGCCTGGTAAGTAAGTATCCAATAAATCATGCTTTTTAAGAATATACAGCTATTTGGAAGCAGAGAAGCCATGAAAACCATGGCTTTTTCGACTGCCATCCAGCGTTACTCCATGTTATCTCTTTACACTGAGCCGTCACCCTGGCAGCCTCAAGACCCCTGAAGCATGCAGAAAGGGACAGAAGCCTGCAGTACCTGGTAGATGGGAGTGCCCAGCAAATATGTATTTAATGAATGAATAGGAAATCAGAGGGCAAACTGGACCAATCCTTACTGAACAACTGCCTCCAGTTCCTGCAAGGGAAGGGCCTGAAGTTCTAAAGTCATCTCACGTTTAGTGAATATTTCATTCAAACTATTCCTTCAGCAAGCCTTCATCAGGGGCTTTCCAAAGCAGCAAAGGTGCTGGTGTATCTGTATTTACCTGCTTATCCTGAATTTGTTTATTAAATTCAGTGAATCCAATCTCTATTCTGATTACATTATTCTCAAATAATTCTTGTGTGTTTAAAGTCTTAAATAGGGAGGATTAAGCAGACGTTTTATGTAGTGGAAATGTTGACTCTAGGAGGTTCCTATAGGCCATTTGGTTACTGGACTGATGCCTGGGGCGTGTCTAACCCTGCCTGGTGCACCCTTGTCTTTGGCATTGAGGAAGGGGGAAGAACCCAAATCGGTTTGGGGAAGAGGAGGTTTCTTAAGGTGCTCGTATACACTCCACATCCTGATGGCTGTGGAAGAGTTTCTGAATAATGTGTACTGCTTGGATGGGGGAGAAAGGAACTAGTATTAAAGTCCTCAGTGGGAGTTGAAGGCACAAGATAAGCTGGAAGAGTATTTGTGTGCATACGATAAACTCTGGGTGCAAAAGCCCAAAGGTGATTGGGGAAATGAAGGAAGTTAAGAATGGCTAGAAGGGGATGGGCTTCAGATCCTCAGGAGAAATGGGCAGTGGAGACACATAAGGTTGGGCAGTTGGCCGAGACCAGATCATGCATGGCCCTGTGGGAGTCTATTTAGTGATTGGATACAAGCCTGGATTCTGTAGGCCGTGGATCTGAGTGGAGTCACTGCAGGTCACAGGCCATCTGTTCAAGGTGGTAGAGAAATCTCAAAAGTGTTTAGAAAGCTTTTATAATGGGAATACTGTACAGCAGCCATGTTTGCTGACCAATGTTGCTCCTCACCCCACTTTGCAGCATCCTTAGGTGGGAAAAGGATTCTGCTAAGTGAGGCACCACCTTAGAATTGAGTGTTTGATGACCTTATCCCTAATACTCATAGTTTTGACAATCAGCGAGTTCAGAGACCACCACTAGAACTGTTCACCAGCTCCGACTCTCCAGTATTACCTCACATGGGGTGTTCACAGTCAGATTTCTTTAGATTGAGTGTGATCCATAGGGCCGTTATGAAGGGTAACTGATGGATGAGAATGTGACTTGTCAATGTCCAAGTCTGGCATGAAAATATTATGTAGACAGAGCCTTTTGAATCATGCATAGGGTGAAGTGAGAATGCACCGAAAGGAGTGATTAGCAGTCAAGCCCCTGGATCCCAGAAGATGGAGGAATGAGGGTCCTGGAACAGAAGTCCTCCGTAACACTTGAGAAGAATCCTCTCCTCAGAGACCCTGGGAAAGCATGCTATACTTCAGAAAATCAATCCTTTATTCAAGTGTCACCTTCAGAGTGAAATTTGAACCAGAACAGGACTCCAAGTTCCTGCCTTTAGAGTGACATAATGTGCGGCAATGCCTCGGTGTGTCCCCCTCTGCCCCTGGAAGACTGACATGTGAGCACTTGCAACAACAGCCTTTCTGTCTGACCTGTGTGTTGCCAACAATACATACTCACAATTGCTAAACTCAGCCATCTGGTCAAAATGTCCAAGCTTGGACATTGGTTTTCTTGATTTATGCTGCAATTTCCAAGCTACTTTATATGACCCTAAAGACAGCAAAAGCTCAGTAGATAATATCAGCAATATCTCCAAATCATTGTACAGACGTCACGATTCAGAGACTCATGGGCCTCATCCCGTCTGTAACTGAACGAATATTTACTCAGGACAAAGGAGTCCTTATAGTGTACTCCTTGAGGCTCAGCACAGTAATGCTCCTGTACATAAACCAACAATTAAATGTAATCCTATACACTTATAGTTTTAAAAGAAATTCAAACCAGTCCTTGGAATTAAATAACCCCAGTGCTAGAGAAAATGACTTCCAGAACATCAAGCCTAACACGCAAACATGGGGCCTCTGAGCCACAAAGGAACAACACTTTCCACAGGGTAAGGGCTTGTTGTATAACTTCTTGTGAGGTCAAAGATCCAGATGTTCCCAGAGACAATCACAAAACTATTACTGGTCAAATTGTATTGATCATCTCCATATGGACAGCTCTGAGACAAAGATTTTGGCCTCAGAAAAGGCCAAAGAGATTTGAGAGAGAGAAAGGAGATTTTTGTAAATTCTACTGGCGATCAATGGAAACCCCAGGCTAGAGCTGAAAAATCCACTATCTTGAAGAAATGACTGACAGGTTTTATAAGCTGCAAGTGAAAATGAAAATAAGTGTACCTTTTGCTAATAGTTGTATTCTGCTTTGGTATAGATTACTAAAACCCGCAATGTACTTTGACAAGAGCAATATTTGAAAGTCACCTCCTCTTGGGTCTCCCTCATTTCGTGAGGGTAGGACTTTCTGTTTGGTTCACTGGTGTTCTCTGGCACCTACAACATCATAACTGTTGTTATGTCACATAACTGTCACATCATAACTTGTCAGTAAATATTGCCTGAAACAAAGAATGAATTAACGATTTGGACAAAATTATACCCAATCCATTCATTACTATATGGAAGTCCAGTTAAAAATCTGTTAGATGGTGAAAACTTAAATTAAAAGAGAGGAATAGGTGAATAAAGTTGCACTTAAAAGTTAAATAGGCTCGAATGGCATGTTTTGATGCTGTTGCTCCGTTAAGAAGTTGGCATCCGAGTTGTGCAGTGAATCTACCGTGAATCTTTACGTGGAGTCCAACACAAAGGCAAAGATATCTCCAAGGATTATATTTGGAAAGATAATTTTCCCTGGAAGCAAGAATCATAAATTCTTTTTTTTCAACCAGTAGCTCTTTCCACTAAGAAATATTACTAAAATTAAACAATGAAACAAACAAAATTCGTTTTAAATCTTCTTGGTTGGAGTCCATTTCAGGAAAATAGAGGTGATACCCATATTCTATCTCATTAGTATATGTTTAAAAGGTTAAACCAGCAAAGTGTTTCAAGTGTCTGAGAAGAAAAATTGTATAAAGGTCACTTGGGGGCAGCAGGTCCCGTGTTGTTGATGGTTTGTAATTCTCATTCTAATCACTTTATTGCCTCAAGACCCTCTGCAGCCTCCTTACCTGTAGATATGATCATTGATTTGAGATTTAATTCTTATTAGTGGCAGTGAAATCAAGGAATCCTGAAGATTATGCTTCGTTAATTTCCCACTAATCTGACTGTGAAGCTGACACTGCAATATGACATATATTCATCAACTAATAATGCTCATTAATTAACTGAGGCTCAGCAAACTAGCAGATTTTTGCTTGTATTGAATCTTTTCAACCGAATGGCATAAAACTATTTTCTCTATGTGTTCTTAGCAAAGCAAGAAAGAAATTGAACACAATAATAACAAATGACCTTAGAAATAAAGCAATGCAGATAGACCCATTTTATTAATTTGTCAGCCTTAAATCTCAAAAGACTAGGCTATTCAAGGGTAGGGGCTGTGTCCTAGCTTTGAGTCCTGGTATCGAGCAGGAAGTTTGGCGTAAAGCAGGTGCCCAATAAATGCTCTATAATGCACGGCCAAACGAAGAAAACGTCACACACTAAGAATGTGACCATCAGTTAAACAAATTCTATTAAACTCAGACATGTCAACACAAGCATTTCTGGATATCACTGTTAGGTATGAAATGTTTGTGTGTGTGTATACATATACACGTGTGCACTTATATTCTCATATATCACACACACGATGTGTGGTATCACATAACCAAGCTCTCTAGTGTGCTGCAGTTTAGTGGTTAAGAGTCCAGGCTCTGGTCTGAAGTCTCCTAATGGTGAGTTTGAATCCCAGCTCCACCATTTCCTAGCTCTTTGACCTTGGAAATTGGCTTATTCTTTCTCTCTAAGCCTCTGTTTCCTCACCTAAGAAACTGAGACAATATAGAGCTGTTATGAGATTAATGAGATAACGCACAAGGATCTTAGCACAGTGCTCGGTATACAGGAAGTGGATAATATATGCCACCTATGACTATAATACCCTTGCACTCTGCCTTCATCAGGTCAAATAAACAAAGGAGGAAAAGCCTCACTTTTCACCACCTTGCCCTCCAAACACAGTGAATCTTGGCTGTTCCCTCTGTTTGTCCCACTAGACGGCGTCTGCAAATCTCTGAGGACGCGTGAAGAAGTGGCGACAGAGAGTTTGGGCTCTGGAGTCCAGCACCTCGTGGGTGGCATTTACCAGCCATGTGACCTCAGGAAACTTTATGAACTTGCTTGTCCTCTCTAAAATGTGGTAAAACCTCTCTACCTCGCAGGGCTGTCCTGAGGGTGAGATGTTATCAGGAAAGTTCCTGGCTCAATAGCATTATTACGTGTGTGTATGCATCTATGCAGTTATCTATCTCCTTCTCTAATTTTTTAACCTCAGTGTCTGTCTTCCCTTCTCCATATGTTCAAATTACCCTTACTATTCAAGGCCCAGATGAAATGGTGATCTTTTCTGAAGCTTTCCTGATTTCTTTTGAAGGTAAGTTAACCTTTTCCTTTCCTAAATTTCCTGTAATTTTTGTAGCCACTTTCCACTTTTTACTTCACATTTTCATTACTTTGTTTATTAGACCACAAGGTCTTTAAAGCTTGAATCCAGATCTACTCTATTTATATATCCCACTCAGCCTCTAGAGTGGTATATGATCATGCACCACATAATAACGTTTCAGTCAACAATGGACGGCATATACGGCGGTGGTCCCATAAGGTTAGTACCATATAGTAGGCTATACCTAGATTTATACGATATAGATGGCTATACCAACTAGGTTTGTGTAAGCACATTCTATGATGTTCAAACAATGACGAAATCACCTAATAACACATTTCTTAGAACGTATCCCTGGCGTTAAGCGATGCACAACTGTGTATACCTCTGTGTGTGTGTGTGTATGTGTGTGGTAATGAAAAATACTTGACAAGCATCTGTTTTTACAATCTTTTTACTACGCTGCCTTATTCTTCAAAGATTTTGAGGTAGGTGTATATTTCTCTTTGTGTGCATGTATACACCTTTATACACAGTTCACTACACCCATACACACACCTACACGCATGTATATTGCAAAGGGTATTAAACGTAGCTTGAAGTCTGGAATTAAAATCTCAAAATGTTCCAGAAAATAAAATGTAGTACACAGTACTAAACTCATTGTGAAATGATGTTTTTCATATTGAAATCTCCTGTTCATTTTGAAGTTATTAAGAGAGGAGACATTCTCTTGTAACACTACCTGTATATATTTTATTGTTATTATTCCAGGAAAAAATTGTGATCACCGTTACTCATTTATTACAAATGAAAGTATTAAACTTTTGGAATTGAGGAAGTAACATTCATTGCTTTCTTGGCCCGCCACCATTCATACCTTTCACTTTTACCATTGCCAACATTCTTTCAGAGCCCTTTGTTAGTGAAACATTTCTTCATCTAATCTAAACCCCAAGAGTAATTCTTTCTTGTTTCAAAATGAATGACCGTGATGTTGGATAACACTCTCAATGTCCTCTCTAAAAACAGGTCATCAGTACTTCATATGCTATCACCCATATCAGATAATCAAAGGACATTCTTTTTAAGAGAGCACTTAATTAAAAATGATGCGTAAAGGAGTAAAATTATGGAATTTGGTTCAAAATAAGGTACTAAAATCAAGATTTGATTTTGAATATCTTTAAGTTAACTATTTATTGGGCATATGTGTTAGTTATGTGAAATAATTACTAGTCTTTATTTTATTTTCAAATTTTAGACTTGTATGTGGCTTTTACTCCCTAAAAAGGAAAATTAATGTCCTTCCTGACCTTTAACGTGCAAAACCACCAATGTAAGGCAAATTTTAAGAAAGATAAAATATCAGCCAACCTATTAACAACTGAAGTCTCAAATATGTGGTTAGGTGAGTTGGCAAGAATGCTTCCTCATAAGGAAACTATTTTGATGATCAGAATAATAAAGTCAAAATGTTCTGGTAAATGATATTTTAAAAAATGAACTATAACACGAACTTTCAATTACACATATAAGTCCAAGTAGCCTCAGAAATCTTATGGTGAATAATAAAGTAAACGTATATTAAAGTCTTGGTCATGCAGGCACCTGCAAAATATCTGGAAGCTGAATATCTTGAAGGTGATTTTTACAACATTTTTTATTTCTCCCTTATTTTCTAGCTTGGTTGCACAAGCCAGAATCCTAGGTGTCTTACTTGATTTCTCCCTTTCTCTCACTGCCTCTCACTCTTACCTCCCTCTGCCTCAAAACAATGTAACGAATTTTCCAGTCCTTTTGCTTTCACTGCTGAAATCCACCTATCTTTCCCCATCCTGCTGCCAGCACCTCAGTTCCCAGAGCACTCTCGTCCTGTGCTTGGATTTCTGCACAGGTGCCCAAGAAATCCTCTTCTCCTAGTGTTGCCCACTCCAGTCTAATTGTCACATAGCAGCTAGAATGGTCTACTACCCTGTTTAAAAGCCATCAGTGGCCGCCCTTTCCCCTCAGAATAACCCAGAATTCCTAGTCTGGCACACAAGGCCCTTCGTCCCCTGCTCCCCCATCGTACACTTTCTAGGCTCACAGAGTTACCTTTCCAAAGCCTCACTGTTCTGTGCACCTGTGGCCCCTATACCTTCACCAAGGAGCTCCTCCTTATCTGTCTTTCTGGTTACAGCTTTGACATCACCTGCTTCTCCTGGAGGCCTTCTTCAGCCTCCAAGCTTCTGTCGAGTGCCTCTTCCGGGCGCCATGGGTAGACATCTCTAGAAGCACTGATCACACTGATGTAATTTCCTACAGTAAAGTCGGGAAAGGCTCCTAACTTGTTTCAGTTACTTTCCTGGTGCCTTCCACAGTGCCTCATACTTGACTGGTGCTTAATAAATGTGTGTTGAAGGAGGGAAGCAGGGACAAAAGGACATGTGATACCAATACAACAGAAAGGAGCACCACAAGAGTCTACCTAGTCTACTCTACCAGGAGTAACCACAACAGTGCCGAGTGACACAAGTGTGAGAAAACCTGGACTCAGAACAACTACCCAACATCAACAAAAACCCCTGACACTCTTGATAGCAGAGTTTTTGTCTTGCTGGCGAACAAAGATTTTGGGGGCTGTGAGTAAAGTAACCCAGATGCATCACATACTTATTGTCTGTTATTAGCACCAAAAATGATCATTGGAAAAGAGCAGAATCCATGTAGAGGGACTGGTTTTAGTCTTAGACAGAGACATAACTTGGGTGGTCTGTTGGCATTTTGATGTTTAGATTTATTAAAGAAAAAACCTCAGGATCAGAAATTTCAAGACTAAGTACCTTCTTTCTCTGTATCAGCACACACTAACGTATTTTGGGACCAATATTGTATATGAATAAACATACAGCTAAAAATTGTACAAGCAATTAAAAATTTTTATGAAAGGCAAAGATCTAATCATTTGCAAGGTTTTTAATACTTATAATTATCATGTTAATTTTATGGTTTTACCACTTGAAGTTTTTGCACTGAACTCTATTTTCTTGCTTATTCCCAACCCAAAAGAGATAGGGAAATTTTATTTGTTCTTGAAAAATAAAGTCAATTAAGAAAAAGACACACTTTCTATTTGAGATGACTTCATTTTAGATGGCTGAAATTTAAAACCCAAATTGAATCTTAAGCAGTGACAGTGGACTTTTTAGGTGACCAAAACCAATATATCATTGCATGTGAATAAATTCTGCCTGCCCACCCACGTCCAGCTTAAAGACCACCTCCCCTGTTTATCATCCCCACCCCTCACGTCACACGGCTCTGCTAGCCGTGTCTGTGATTTCTCCCTTCTCCAAATCTTCATGCCAATTTGCATCTTTCTATGGTCTGCATTGTCTGCCTTATAAGCAATATTTTTATGTTAGGATTCATTACTCCTATTTAGATTTTAAGCTTTTTAAAGGATGGAAATATTTCTCCTCTCAGGATCTCCAACATGACCTAGACAACACAGTTAATTATTGAATTAAATCTCTGACAAATAGAAATGACAAACATGTATTTATTTTTGTTATTGTGCTTTTCATTTCATTACCAATAACACTTGTAAAATTCCAAGGCTTCTAGTAGCATGAAAACTTGGCAGTTACACAGTAATATTTATCTCATGAGAATCCCTTTACATGCAATCTTATTTTTAACTCACTTCCTAGAATAATTCCGAGATCCCACTGACATAATAGTCTCCATATATATGTGTCTACTTTTGTGCATTCATCCAAGATGAGTTTTTGCTTTGTCTACCTCAATAATGTAGGGCCATTGCACGTTTCGCTGTCTCGCCTTCCTTCCTCCAAGAAGGCTCTCATAATTAATGTCTCTTAACTTGGATCAGTCTTCCAAATTGCCTGTCTCAATTTATGTTTTATTTTATACACTTTTTGTATATAAAGATAGTATTTTGTATTTTTCTTTAAAAATGTGATATGTAAGATGCATTGCTTCTCAAACTCTTGTTGGCATGAAAGTTATCTGATGTGTTTGCTAAAATGGGTGGTCCTGGGCTCTACCATGAGAGGGAAAAAGAACAGGATCCAGGAATCTAAACACCTAAGAAGCACCCCTAATGATGTTGATGCTAGTGTTCTTTGATGTCACCTTGGGAAATGCTGGCAAAGTGGAATACGTTGACTAAGAGTGAGGAGATCTGGATTCTAGAGCCAACTCTGATCTTGAGCAAATTCCTTAGCTTTTGTGAGCCTTAGCTCCCTCATTGGGAAAACAAGAGAGTTGGACTAGATGTTTCTCAATTCTCTCTGGTCCTAATTTTTTTTTCTTTTGTGATTTTCTTTCAAGCATAGTTTAGTAATAAGCAAAGAGTAGGCCTTCAAACTGCTCCAAGTTCCAGGAATATAAGACACCTGAGTCCCAAGTCCAGCCCTGTGACATTAGGCAAATTTCTTACCATTCACTGTCCTTCAATCTCAAAACTATTTGAATTTATTTCTGTAGGTCTTGCTTGCCTCATTTTATAGACTTGGCCACAAGCAAGGTAAACCAAGTATCTAGAAAGGCAGTCAGACTAGAAAGATACTACTCTCTAAGGAGTAAGCACTTTAGTGACTACATATTCTGATTTTTTAAAAAGAATAACTCTTTATTCAAGAAAAATGACTGAAGGTAGGAAAATGAATTTGAATGTTACATTGCAGTGACCAGATTTATAATCTGCAGAGCTCATATATCTTTAACAACAAGGAAATTTCCCAGTAATTCTGTAAAACATCATTCATCTTGCCAGCTTTCACACTTCAGAAAAATACTCAAAATATATTATCAACCAAATTTTCTTCTCCCAAGATCAGTATAAACAAACATAACTGCCCTTATGGGCCACAGGAATTACTGTAGTTTTATAAATGTACTGAAAAGAGTTGTTTAAAAATATAATGTGACTTGTAAGAGCACTCTGTGTTACAGATTGTAGCCTAGAGAATAGTCTAGAACTAAAACCTCATTCTACCCTAGCAAGAGAGGAGCTTTTCAAAAATATATTCTATTTAAAATTAATGGGCACACTCAAACCTCTGAAGTCAAGAAAAGTTTAAGTAAGTCCAGTCTTCCATCTGGACGTAATAGAATCCAGAGGAAGGAAACAAAATATTGGTTTGGTTTATATTTTTTGTGTGTTTTATGTGATATTTCACTGCCCTATGGGGACTCTTCTGTTAGTCTATTAAGAAATATCCAGAGTTGACATTCAACTCACTATTTCAAAAACCTCTTCCTAGCAGCTTGCTTCCTGCAAATAGAAATTCGCTTCTTTTGGTAATTTGGTTTTTAGTCATTTGACAGAAGTTAAATGGCACATAGCAACAAGATTTGGAAACCCCAGAAAGACAAAAAGGCTATTTTGATATTCATATTTAAATAGCCATAACCTGTGTGCATGATTAAACAATTTCTTAGTTTCTATATATATCTGGTAGAACAGCACTATTGCCAAAGAATCCCTCTTCTGAACACACACCCACCCACCCACATACACACACACCACATACAGGGAAAGAGATATCAGGCAGTGCTTTCTCCAAGACAGACACTGTCCTGCACTTTTCACACATTTTCTCACAATGACTTTACATTTACGCATGCACTAGGATTTATAATTTGCGCACTCAATTCCAAAATTCTTGAGTAAATTTAAAAATCTAAATAATTTACTCTGAACAGCAACAAATGGAATGTCAGTTGCTATTTTTGTAAGAATCATTGGCCACCATTTCTCAGACCCCACAGTCTCTCTCAGGATCCAGGTTAATGACCTCGAAGGCAGCATTTCATGAGATATTTAAGATGAACAAGACTTTGACCTCAGTGATGCCCTTAAGGGGCATCCCTGGCCCTCAGTGCGCTTCTCAATGGGTAGAGGCCCCTTGTGTCAGAGTGGGAGCTTATTAACATTTCAGATCCACCCCCCTGCTGTAGGCCTCTGCACTGGTAATCGGTGCCCAGGCCACTGTCACGCACACAGGAGTTTGAGAACGACCAATCTAAATCAAAGAGAGAGGGAACAAAGCTGAAGTCAGATTTGTATATATATATATTTGGCCAATAAACCTAACCACATGTGAAGATTCTTCTAAAAGGAGTAATTATCAAACAGGTTTTATGAAACGATGTGGATTTTCAGATGTATTTTCAGGGAGGGTACAAAATATTTGATGAAAATTTCAATTAAAATATTTTTAAGTACTTAAAAATGTAATAAAAATATCATGCACAATTAAATGATTTTTCAACAATTTTGATTAAAGGTAGACCCTGCAGCTGCTTGTGAGGTGGAACAGTCCCTGGCCCTGCCCTTGAACCTCTCATGAGCGTGTGACTGGAGCAGTTCTGCAGGCCTGTGTGCGTCTGCTCCCGTGAAGTGCACCCAGCAGCTGCATCACTACAGCTCCTGTGCCCCTCACTCCTCTAAATGCCGGATAAATCCAGGCGCATTTGCTCAGCACGTGCTCCTGGCATGGCAGAGTAAGTGACTGAATGTTAATAATATATCAGATCCCAGTTCGTCCACCAGCAGTATAATTCAAGCCACATATATAATTTTAAAGTTTCTAGTACCCACTTAATAAAAAGGAAACAGGAAAAAACAAAAAGGAAAAAGAAATTGTGAAGTTAATTTATTAGTATATTTCATTTAACCCAAAATATCTAACATATTATGATTTCAGCATTAAATCAATGATGGAATAGCTTACATTTTTAGTACTAAGTCTTCAAAATCTGGTGTGTATTTTCCACTTACAGCATCTCAGTTTGGACTGGCTTTATTCCAAGTGCCTGGCAGCCACATGAACAGAGTGTGGTTATAGATAAAACTCTCACATGAACTGCTGGGAGCTTTTTTGTCTTAATTTGTATTTCCCATAATCTTATTGTAAGTTTTAAGTGTTCTTGAATCAACTTTCATATTTATAATTTTTTAAAAATATGGTGTAACAAGAACTGTTCGATTAGAAATAGGTCACCTCTGAAAACCAGAAGTTTGGAAAGAACATGGCAGCGGACTGGACGAGAGCATAGAGGGGAACAATGAGTTGCCATCAATGGATCCTTTCACCAGTGTCCACCACACCATGAGCCAAAGGAAAGCGAGGTGCTCGAGATCCCCTGGACAGCCACTTGGAAACTGCGCTGAGTGGTATTAGTTACAGGATTCACTTTTTACAGTGATAAAAATCACAGGTCCTCATAGTATTTTAGGCTGTGAAATTTTTGCACAGTAGTTCTATCCCTTCTGCCAAGTTACAATGTAATTTTAGAACAAAACATCATGAGCATAAAAATAAGATTCTCAGGTTAATTGAGCATAAATGTTACAGAAAACAATTGGAGTGATGACAAAAAGTATCATAGAGTATGTGGGGAAGAAACACATTTTTCTCCAGAAAAAGCTCATTAAACTCTGTGCTAACAAGCCTGTTTGACGAGTAGGCTGCTACTGAAAAAACAGAACCCTGATGTTATAACCCAGAGAATAAACTAAGAACATGAATTCAGCAGAAGCGATACATTTATTCAAAGACTAAGATTATGTATAATATTTATAAATTCAACATTTTTGACAGTATCATGACTGCTGATTTTTCTTTTCTTCTTTGTTCAGTAGGTTTATGCAGGAAAACTATGACCAAGTTTTATTAAATACTTATCACACAGCAGAAAATGTTGAGTGGGTAGACTGGTTTTCAACATACCAGCAAACAAAATGGCAAAAAAATAAAATAATAAAAAAAATTTAAAAATAGCTACGCAGGTGGTGCAAAATTAGTGTGGGGGGAAAACGCCGTGAGTCGAGTGTCTTGCATGAGCACTATTTCTGAAAAGCTATTTATGTGTCATAGGAAAACATAAGCTACTGCTACTGAGATCTTTCAAGGCAATGCTTTTGAGATCACTATAATTGCAAATGTTATTAAAACACTCACTTTAAATTGCAGGGTTTTTTTGTTTTGTTTTGTTTTGTTTTTAGGGTCAATATGTGCAGTGTTAGTTCCAGAATTGATTTTTCATACTGAAGTTCTTTGGGTGTTTTATGGCAAGGTGCTGGTAAGAGTTCATTTAAAAAAAAATTTCCTTTAGTGAAATATCTCTCAAAAAATTGGTTTCACTGGTTTGCACACCTTGCTGACTTTTTGTGGTAAACAGAACAAGCTCAATTTGGCAATGCAAGATCACATTATAGTCATGCTTAAAACCGCAGATGAAGTATCAGCAATGAAATAAATTTGACCAAAAACTCATGTGAATATCTAGCTGAGGCAGAGAGTGAGATATAACCTTACTGGATAATCTGAGGGCTTTTTAAATGATGTAACAAACATCTCATAGTATTATAAGATAACATTTGCTATAGACAATGTTGTGTCCCCCCCAAATTCACATGTTGAAACCTAACCCCCAAAGATGATGGTGTTAGAAGGAGGGACCTTTGGGGGGTGATTAGGTCAGGAGGATGGAACCCTCCTGAATGAAATTAGTGGCCTTATAAAAGAAACCCCAGAGAGCTCCCTTGTCCCTTCCACTGGGTGAGGACACAGAGAGAAGATGGCCGGGAAGCAGACCCTCACCAGACACTGAATCTGTTGGTGCCTCCATCTTGGACTTCCAAGCCTCCAGAAATGTGAGAAATAAATTTCTGTTGTTGAAGTTTCCCAGTCCACGCTATTCTGTTATAGCAGCCTGGACAGACTAAAATGGCGTTCGCCAGGGCTCCCTGAAGATCTGAGCAGTCTGAGGAATCTGTCATTGACTCTCTCCAAGTTCAACCCTCGGGAACTATGGAATATAATATTTGTTAGATATGTTTAATGATTTATTTTTAAAATAGAAGACTTTCTACTTTTCTTTCAGCTTCTGTTTCAATTTAAACTATTCTAAGATTGCCATACAAACTATTTAAATTGTTACGATTTGCAGTTATTCAGTTGGAACAGGATTTCCCCATATTAGAGAAAAAACAAAATGCAGAAATACATTGTATGCTGTTTGATATAAAACTGCAAATACTATCACCCAGACTTCATATTTTTGTGTTATTAAAATAATTTCATTCTTCTCACTGATTGACTTTATAATAAAAATTACCCTTTGAAATAAAACAAGCTATATTACTAGAATGTTTCGATCTCTTTCATTTATTGGAAATTGTGCATAAGATTCTGCCACTCAAAAAGTTAGAAAACCACTGTTCTAAGCAAACATAATGTGGTGGAACAACTCCTGGTCCTGCACCCAGAAGGCCTGAGTTCGATTTCAGATTGTCACATGCTGTGACTTGGGGCAAGTCACCTAGCCTCTCAGGCTCTCAGACTCTCAGATGGCTCACCTAGAAGCAGAGCGTCTTTGGACCGCAGGCCAGTGCTCTGCAGGCTGTCTGACACCACGCTCTCTCCTAGTCTGTCTTTGCTCCAGCTCCGTCTCAGCTGCGTCAGTTCTCCCAGCATGCCGTGCGCCTTCCTACCCGCTGTCTGCTCATGCTGTTCCCTTCTGCTGGAATAGTCTCCTCTCATCTTTTCAGTTAACCCTGACTCTCGCTTGACTTATCAGCTCAGTCGTTGTCCGCTGAAGGACAACGACTTCCTTCAGGGAAGGAAGCAAGCATTCCTTCATCTCTGAAACGAGGCCAATCCCTCTAGAACGGACCTTTACTTTACCGGTGATTACCGCTGCTAAAATTCTACATTTACCTTGGTAGTTCTTTGGTTACTCTCTCTCTCTCTCCTTTTAGATTGTAAACTGCTTGAGAGTACGGACCTTATTTGTCCCAACAGTGATGATCTTAGGCAAGTTTTTAAGCAAGTGCCTCAGTTTTTCCTTCTTTAAAATGAGGATACAAATAGTACCTACGTCATAGGATTTTTGTGAGTTTTAGAGATAAAGTACATAAAACACTTAGAACATTACAGTCACATAGTCAATGTTTAATTAATTTTGTTTGTGGACTGAATACGTGCTTTTGTAGATTGTTATTTTAGTGTATCTAAGATTTTACACTTATTAAAATCTCAAGAGCTTTCCCTCCTGTTAAGTTATTCTGAAAAAATAGTTCTACCCTTTGGCTAGACCATGTTTATTTCTCTATAGCAGAACAATTAAGTTTTTTCCAATGTTTAAAATAATAAAGAGCACTATGATGAATGTATTTTTACCTACGTGTTTTATTATTAGTTTAGGACACTTTTCTAGAACTGGCATTATTAGATCAAAGAATATTAACTTTAATTTTTTTCTTAATACTTACTGTCAAACAAATATCCAGACAATTTGCTTTAATATCAACCAGAATTGAATGAGGTTGCCTGTGCACCTTCATAGCATTAATCGTTATTACATTGAAAGTATTTGTCAATTTGACAGGCAAAAATTTACTTATTATTGTTGTTTTAATTAGATTTTTTGATTGCTAAGGAAGTTTAATATATGTTCATATTCATCACTTCTTTGAATTTCTTCCACTGTGTATTTCTAATCATCTCACTTGCTATTTTTTTTAGTGTATGGTTAGTTATGTTAGTTGATTCACATGAGTTGTTCGATTATTAAGGATATTAATTTGTAGTCATATTTTGCAAGTATTTTATTGTTTGTCACTTGTTTTAATTTTACAAAATTTCTATACATAATTTCTACATTTTTATGCCATCAGATTTGACATTTGTTCTCTCCTCCGTGACTTCTACCTGAAACTCCTTCCTTATCCCAAGACCATTACATGCATACAACATTTCCTTCTGCTTTACGTGGGTCTTAATACAATCAGCTATTAATCTGTTTTCCTGGTGTTCTGTTCGAGGTGGATATAACTTAAACATTTTTCTAAATCGTCAGTTTTTCCTATAGGGTTTATTAAATGATCCACCACTTTCCCATTGTTTGTGAAGTTTTACTTATCACACATTAAGTTATTTCAAATATAATAAAGTCACTTAGCCTCAGTTTTATAAAGTTTTAAATATTCTACCAAATATGACGCTCTACAAATATCTCCAGACAGCTCACAGATTAATTTTGATTATTAGACTGAATTTTTAAAAAAGTCATGTCGCGTCTGTGTGGCTCTTCCAGGGCGGGTCACGAACCTTCTCTGTGTCCATCATGCCTGGTGTCGAGTTTGGCACATAGTGGGCACTCAACAAACAGTTGTGAAATTGCGTGAACCTTTTCATGAGCAGCGTTCTGTTTTGTGCAATAGGAGAAGGAACACAAAGCAGGCTACATAAACTGTGTTGGCTACTTTAGTTTCTTTTCTTTCTTTTTTAAATAAACACTAATAAAACAGGATTGATAGCTCTTGAAGGTTCTAGTAAAGCAAAGAGATTTTCCAGAAGGTGGTTGCATCCCTTTATCAAAAGCATCTGTGTCAGAGCCGTTGGCAGAGACCCAAACACCCTGGAGTGGCTGGCTCTAGGACATCACGGAGATAAAACCCAGCCAAAATCTGAGAGGGAACAACGTGTAAAATCATACTGCATCTTAATTTGATGACCAACAGGGAAGATCTTTCTGCTTCATTAAATCTTATAAAGTAAGGTGATTTATGATGTCCTTGTGAGCTTAGTATGTAGCAAGAGAGATATATAATGCTACTACACAGACTTGACATAAGACTCTGTTAAGATACTTTGAAATTAATTTGACTATTTTAATTTTCTCTCTGTGTGATTAGTTTCACATTCGGTGTTTTATAATCTATATTTATCTTCAGTGAAACATTCCTAAAACAGAAAAAAAAATTTCCTGGGAACATTATCTTAGTGAATATTCACAGTAATAAAGTTACACATCTCAAAAGATAAAAAACGCATAGACTTCCTCTCTAATAGGGAAAATCATTACTGAGAGTCCACCCTGGATTGTCTGCAGGGTGGGGTGGTGGAGGGCATGAAAAGCACAGATGAACCTGACTGGTTTTTGTTTTGGAATGGTTCCTATACTTACATATGAATAAGACAGTGACTTATCCTCTTGGGAATTCACAGTACATCAAGCCAAATTAGGAAGCCAGGCAGCTGTGACCTGGTTTGGTAACGGCCAAGAACGCTATAGAGTTTCACTATTGAATCTTGCGACTCAAATGCTCCCCGGTTCCCGTGCCATGTGGGACACGGGGGCCCCTCACTGACTCCTACACAACACCACCTCAGGCCTGGGCCTTCCTCACGTCACCCAGAGTTGTATGAGGAAACTAAGACTTTTGGTTTGAGAGACCTTGAGCGTGACAGTCTGCAGGAGAGGAAAAGGAAAGAGGAATCAGAATGAACAATGTTAGCCAGTAAAAACTCGGATGCAGGATTTTCCTGATATACACCACAGCAAAAAGAACCCTTGAGAACTGAGTCCTGACCCAGTGCTCATGTCAGGAGTGTGGAACTGTGGGAGGGAGAAAGCTGGAAACTGGTGTTTCTCAGTCCGACTCAGTAAACTTTATATTTCACTGTTTTGGGGAAGCTTTTGGGAAGGGTAGCAGGGGGGATGAATATTGAAATTAGAAGTTGGGATGAGAATATAAGGGGAAATTAAAGCTTTATTTTTGTTTTGGTAGTAGGAAAGGATATGGAGAACAGGTTAGAAAGAGACTCTGGTTGTTGTTATTTGGGATTCCAAATATTCATCCAAATTCTGAAACCCTCACAACCTACAAATAAGTATGGCTTTTTGGAACTTGGCTTGACCTTCTCTGAGGGCATTAGACTAGAATCGTGAGCCATAGCTTATGTATTTATTTTTATTGGCGTATCAGCCTTTTTTCTTGAAGGAAATGCAAATCCCTTTCTACAAACAACAATTACTTAAGTAGTTTTCCTTGAAAAAATAAAAATAAAATCCCTCAGAGTGCCCAGATGATGGGATGCATTCTGCTGTGAAAATTTTAATCTAAGGGAACTTATCATAATGGAAACAGCTTAATAAGCAGGGAATTTTCGTGCGCTCATTTCTGTAAAAACTCGAGTATTATTTTTATTCCTAGTTTGGTGACAAGCAATATGTTCTCTTGGCCTTCATTCAAGGGTAAAGCTTGCACAACCGCCTGTTGGGTTCTTTCATTGTTATTGTTGCTTCTGGAGGAGGTTTCAACACCACTCTGTCACCCTACCAGACTCCTGAATACATCCATTCATCTCAGAAAAGCCTTAATTCCAAGATAACCTTTGCCATCTGGACTCTACCACAGAGCGTTAGGATGGAGATTGAAACAGGAGACAAGCGGTGGTTAGCTGGAAATAGCTTATTTTCCAAAAAACTCCATTTATTTACTTATGCTGTACTCAGAGAGGAGTGGAACTAAACTAAAATATTATCCTCAGCAGTCATTGATTTTAATAGTGCTCTTCAGCATTTGACCACTCCCAAGCTCTTTCTAACCTACCCTCTGTGGCTCTTTAAACAAAGCTTGAAAATGAATAAGGAGGTTTGCTGGCTCCTCCCAAGAGAAAAAGAATTCACCAGTGGCAGCTACCAGCACCACATTGTTTATCAGAACACAAAGTTCGGTAGAAATCCCACAGTGACGTCATCTCCCAGCACTTGCTGATGAAGCTGGGGACATTTCCAAGACGTTTTCAACTGGATTGGACACTCTCTGCAGGAAATGGTCAACCAGCTCTCACTTCAAAGACCTTTCCTTTACTAGGATGTGTTTAGCTCTTAAAAGAATTGGAAAGTAACCTAAATCACAGACTCACTCTAAATCCGTACTTAAAAAGATTCCAAAAGAACTTCATGTGCCATGATTATTTTTCTATGAGTTGATAAGTTAACTGTAATTATCGATATCTAGGCGAATCTCCTTCTGAAACATTGTTAGACTACTGGAGCCTTGCTATGGGGATGGAAAAAAGTTTGAGGAGACTATCACGTGGCTAACACCAAAATTGTCCTAGAGACAGACTAGTCTTTCAGGAGGCCAAGCTACAAAAGGTTTGAGAAGCAGTGTCCACGTTGGTAGAGGGGATCACGTGTACTTGAGAGTTGAAAACTAGGATCAAAGAAATAACTACTCAAAAGATTAAGAGATCAAAAATTTAGATGCATTTACTTAGAAGGAGAAAGGAGCGTAGAGGGGTGTTGATGTGCTATATGCCAGGAAACGTGCTACCCCTTAACCTGTTTCTTGTCTATTACAGTAAACAGCTCTGTATTCTAATTGTACAGGATGTTGTAGGGGACTGAACAGATGTAGGCACATTTTCTATTAGTAGAAATACATTGTAATCCTGAACTTTCTTTTGTCAAGGAAATTTTTGCATGACACTGAAGTATCCTTATGAAATTATTATTTAATTTAAACAGACGGCCAAGCTAAAGTTAGCAAAGGTTTTGATGGTGCTCAGGGCAAGCTACCCCAGGAAGCCACTCTGGTATGCAGATTATTTTGAGCTGAAGACAATAAGGACTCAGAGAACTCAGGAAGAATATTTGAGTTTCCCCTCCCAAACTGCCTAAAGAATTTAAAACAAAAGATCTGTTTCAGGAAGGAGTTATTATCATGACTGCTATAAAGATAATGTAGGATAGAGGTTACAATAGAAATGCACCAACAAGCCCATCTTATCAGAAGTTCTGTCTCTCTGGCCACATGCTCTGGATGGCCCTGCGAGGAGTTACCAGACAATCATTTACAAGGGAAGTCTCCATTTGTAAAGGTATCTCCCTCTCTGTATTGGGAAGAGGGGGGATGACCTCATTTCTAGAGACTTATCAATGTGGAAGGTGAGGCCTTAAAACTGCATAATAAACCTTACTCTTGTTTACAGTGCTTTAGTGATAATCTCCTGTAACTGACACCCCCACCCCCAACATCCTCCTTGTCTTTGGCTGGACATGGTATTTAAGACGAGAATTTCTGCTATTGTGTTGAGAAACGTAGTGTTCCTGCTTTCTCCCATGTATACATGTTATTAAACTTGGTATTATTTTCTCCTGCTAACCTGTCTTGTTGATTATTTGGCCAGCCATAAGAACCTTAAGGAAAAGGGCAGAGGGGGATTCTCCCTCTTCCCCCGACAGTTTATTATCAACATTAAAAAGTCTGAAAGTTTTAATGTTACCTAGGAAAATTGAGACAAAAATACAGCCTGTAGAGTTAGAAGATGTATCAAAGTTTGGTTTCCTTATCATAAAATGGGGATAACAATATTTACTTTAAAGATCTGCTGTGAAGACCAAATGAGCTAATTAATTTTAAAGAGCTTTGTAAACAGTAATAGTAACAATGATGGTGACAATAGGTAAGGTTTACCGAGTGCTCACAATGTGGCGGTCACTGTCCTGACCTGTATAAATGCCTTTAATTTTCACAACTCTCTTGTGAGGCAAGTACTGTCCTAATAACCATTTAACATACAAAGTGAGTCGTGGAAAGGTTAATCGGTTTGCTCAAGGTCATTTAGCTATTAAGTGGCAGAGTCTGAATTTAAACTCGGGTCTTCTGTTTCTGAAGTTGCTTCCCACTGTAAAGTGTGTATTGAAATATTAGGAAAAACAAAATACAGTGTGTTTTGCCTAAAGACCGCCTGTGTAATAAACACAACACAAGTACCCTAATGGGCTTATGCAATCACAGCGGGGATGTGCTACTGTCATGTTGAGAAAAAATAAATCTATAAGTGGTTGTAGGGAGGGATAGACCAATTCACAGGAAGGACATGATTACTTAAGTGTATAAACTGCATAATTTTAAATAACATTTTATTAGGTGGGCGTATCTTAGATATACACTTTTTTTTTTTAAGCAAGATAAAGGAAGTCATAATAAGCCAGAATTACAGACATGACATCTGGAAGGCTGGATCCTTAGGTGAGCTCCTAAAATACTCCTTGTTAGGTCAAAATGAACAAAGCCTTCATTATCTGCTGTCCTTAATTTTCAGTTGAAACCGAAGTGAGACTTTGAAAACAGGAGGCGTTGGGTACCACAATCGGAAAGATTGGCTAGGATTGTCACCCTCTCGTATTATAGCTCAAGGAGTTCTTTTATTTTGAGAAGACAGTTGTGATTCTTTCCACAAGCTTAACACACATTCACCCTGGAGAATGACTCCCACGTGCAGTTGACCTGAAAAAGTGGTAGCTTGATGCTTTCATATTTCCCCCTATGAGGAGTAATAATTTGGGGACTGTTTTAAATTAGTAGCCAAGACAGTGGGCTTAAGACCATAGAGGAAATAAACACAGTGCAAAATAATCTCCATGTTAAAAGACACCAGCAGACTTACAGAAATAATCGGCTTGGGAACATTTCATTCATTATAAAATGTTAGATGCTATACTTCAAACACGATAGGAACCTGTACTTACTCTCTACCCGAGCAGAAATGGAATGCCTTAAATGCCGTAGATACTGTATTTCTACCTTAAACAATCAACTTTGTGATATCTCGATAAATCATATGCAGGAACTGTCTGATAGAAAGCAAACTTGTTTTAAATAAAATTGAAATTCCAACTTGTTGTCAGAGTTCCCCTACAGAATACACCCTGGCGTAGAGCTGCGGCCGTCGTGCAGGAATATAGCACTGCAGCAGGGTGCCCGCTGACCTCGCCGGTCATTTTACTCAGCTTCAGAGCTGCACGTAGATTAGAAGCAGTAAAGAAACAACCTTGGAATTCTGGTTTCAGAGACGACAACAAATGTGGAAGACGAAGAAAACGTCTGAGCCCTGAGGCTTCATATAGTTTTTTTTCATCTTCATAAAAAATGATCTGGGGAGCTGCCAGTTCCAGCCACGATGAAGTGACTGGTAATGATGAACTCATCCAGCCAGGAACAATTGAAAAACTGGGCAAAATATTTGAAGCAACTGCTTTCTGATTTGGGAAGACTCAGCCCAGAACCGTGGTCCCCGAGAGAGAGGAGTCACGGGATGAGAGCCCCTGTTATCCCAGGTCTTCCTTCGCCCAGGGAGGTGGGCCGAAGTGCACAGGGCTCCTGCTGAGCCGGGGAGGCAGAGGCCCAAGTTTGGGGCAGCTGAGCGGCTAGAATGAGGAGCAGGCTCCTAGAGAGAAGAGAACCGGGAATTGCATGGAGGGGAAACTCCGGAAATCTGCAGTCCAGTACCAAACTTGTGTTTGAGTGTGTCTGCGGTGGAAAGTGGTGCTATTTTGGGAACATATACTCATTTTTACATCACTCACTTTTGGGAGTCTCTTCTAGCCAGGAAATTCTATAGCTCTAGGACCCCCTGACTTTTTCTTGAAAATATTCCCACGTGTCCTTTTGGCCTGCAAATCCAAGGGGCCATTCAGTATAGATATAAGCCAGCTACAAACGTGAGCCACATACGAAATTTAAAAACTCCTAGTAGGCAGATATTTCTAGTAGTGAAAACATATTATCATTTCATATAGAATTAATACGAAATTATTCACAAAATATTTTACTCTTTTCTTCATACCAACTCTTCATATACATGACCTATGCTGGACAAGGCCATCCAATCGGCCCTGGGAGAAAGTTCACCACCCATCCAACATCAGGCACACGTTGGGTTTGCTTATGTTTTTCCCTGAACAGCTGTGGGTATGGAGATTTAATGGGCCACCTAGAATTTTCCTGCCACAGTTAATTACTCATAGGGACAGCTTATGACTTAATTAGAGTTCTCCAGCCTTCTTGCAAATAAAGACTGTGTTTAATGAGATGTACATTGTAATTACTGAATCCTTTTTCATAGTCAAATGTTTTCGCTTTTTCCTTTTATTCTAACATTTCAAATATTTTTCTTCCCATGAAAGATTATATATACAGGGTAGAGCTTTGTGTTATCAACCATATAATCACTAGTATGTAATTGTATAGTAACCTATTAGTTAATAACCTATTTTTTAACTCTTTCCTTAGTCAAGCTTCTGACACCAGCATGTAGGTTAATTACGCAGACTAATGCTTTGATATGTTCTAAGAGAATGGGGTCACTCAGAGAAATTTTCTTGATATCATGAAATAATAGCCTTGGCTCTGTGGAAGTCATGTAATCAAAGAAAATCCAGTTGGTGAGTACTCAGGTGTGTCCATAGGTGGTACCTATGTTTCTACAGTAGTGACTGTAATCTCGGTAGAGGAGCAGGACCCATGGATGCCAAGGTTGCTCCAACATCATCTCAGCACAAGGTATTGGCAGATGAGAAGCTGGATCCCTGATGGGTGTTGTAGTGGGTCCTCTCTGGGGATTGTGCCTCACACATTCTCTAGTGAACTCATCTGCAGTCATTGTTTGACTGTATGTTGGTAACCTCTGTGCATCAAGCTCAGGTATCATTCCTCAGTTTCAAACTCCTATTTCTCATGGCCTAATTTGACATCCTCCTCTGTTCCCACAGACACCTCAAAAGCAATACAGCAGTCAGGGACTTGGGTAGCAAGCCACAGAAACGTGCTCTGACTTACGTGAGCAGTTGAGGATATTACTACAAGAATAACTGGTAGCTTGTGTAATATCTAAGAGTGATGGAGTGCTAGACTTGGGCTCTTCAGCCCAGAACCACTGCCAAGATCACACCTGCACGTTCGTGGAGGAGCTGGTGCTGCAGGTGCCAACTTTGCCATGCTGCACCTGACACTCTTGCCTCACGAGCCCTGGGCTCCGTACCCCACCCCCCACCCCAGGCCCTGTGGCCCAGACACTTCATCTTCCATAGCAACTCCAGAGAGCAGTTTAAAAAAATCTATATAGATAAAATAAAAAGTATAAATACATAAAATAGTATATGTTATTGTGAAATATCACACAGAGAAGAGTGTATAAATATTTATGCACAATTTAAGGAGTGATACTAGAGCACCCGTGTACCCACCCTCAGCACAGGGAAGACAACACCACAGCACCACCTTTGAGATCCCATTTGTTCCTTTTCACACTCACACCCCCCTCCATTCAGCCAGGGGAAACTCGCATTCTGAAATTTAGGTTATAATTCTCTTCCTTTTCTTTCTCATCAGACCCACCCATACAGGTACCCCCAAAACAAGGTGTTATTTCGTGTTGCCTGGTTTTGAACTTTATGCAAGTGAAACAAACTCTTTGGATGCCTGTGCTTCCTTCTTTCAAACTTGGATTTGCACGCTTCCTCCACGGGGATGGGTGTAGCTGCCTTCCATTCGGCTCCACTGAGGTTTGATGTCTGACGCTACAGCTGTAGTTACCCTTGCTGCTGTGGATAGACCTGTGGGTTGCTTCCAGGATTGGGTTGTTCATTTTTACTATTAGTAATGATAGCTGTATGAATATTCTCACACACATATGTGTAAAAGTTTCTCTAGGTAAATATCTAGGAGTAAAATTGTTGGCTTGTAAAATAGACGATGACTTAACATTTTCTAAGGAAGTTGGACCAATTTACACTCCTATAAGCAGTGGATAGGCCTTCTAGTTTCTCCATAATACTCGATATTATCTGATTTTTAAATTTTTGCCAATTTGGTAAATATAAAGTAATATCTCCTCGAAACTTAATTTTGCACTTCCCAGATTTCCAGTGCGATTGAGCATCTTTTCAAATGTTTATGGGCCATTTTCTATTTCCTTTGCAGTGACAGTCCTTTTCAATCTTTTGCCCATTTACCCCCAAGGGGGAGGATTAATTTTTTTTTATATTAAGTCTTTTTTTCCAACATAATATATATGTCTTTGTGAAAGTAATAGTTAAAATCTTCCAGAACTCTTTATTCAATAAGTTTTACAATTTTCTGTATAAAAGTCTTTTTTTTTTTTTGTGAGGAAGATCGGCCATGAGCTAACATCTGCCAATTCTCCTCTTTTTGCTGAGGAAGACTGGCCCTGGGCTAACATCCATGCCCATCTTCCTCCACTTTATGTGGGATGCCTGCCACAGCATGGCCTGACAAGGGGTGTGTCGCTGCATGCCTGGGATCTGAACCGGCGTACCCCGGGCTGCCTCGGCGGAGCGCGCGCACTTAACTGCTTGTTCCACAGGGCCAGCCCCTATATAAAAGTCTTGCACATCTTTTGTGGAATTAATTGTTAGGTGCTTTATACCCTTTCATTAAATTGTAAGTGTAAATTAAATTAAAATTACATTATCTAACTGCTTTTTTCCAGGTATATAGAAGTGCAGTTGAGTTTGTATATTCAATTTTTAGCCAGCATATTGTCAATACTCTCTTATTAATGACAGGAATTGAGAGTTCCAGGCCTGAGCACGGCAGAGTAGCTTGTACTGGATGAACCCTCCTTCTGATAACAGCTAGAGAAGGCAGATAAAACACAAACAACAGTTGATGGAAGGCTGCACAGCAACCGAAGCAGAAACCAGGAGAATGACCCTTGAAGGAAAGGTGAGCTCCGTATTTCTTTGGGGCACCAGAGAAGAGTGCTCAAGTGGAAAGGCACAATTTACTGGCTTAAGGCAACAGAAATCAGAGTTTAGGGCCGCAAGAAGAGCTGGAAATAGAAGGGAACTCCAAAGAAGAAAAAGCCACGAGGGAGGAACCGTAAAATCTTTGCACAAATTCCTCTTAAATTGTTGACTGACTCGTAAATCTCGAACGTGCAGGGAGGACCCCCAAGAGCCCTACAAAAGCAGCAGAAGGCTCCTGCTATAGCCAGGAGCTAAGTTAGAACTGAGCAGAGACTTCTTGGTGCGGGAGGCAGAGTTTGCAGTTCATCAAGTGCGAGGCTACGTAAATTCTTTTCCTCTTATCTTCCCAGGTCCTTCCAGAGCTTTTCATGAGCTGGGAAGAACAGATGGGTAAGCAATTACGAATGAATTTAACTGGTCCAGTTGGGTTACCCTACCAACTACAACATGGGAGTTAAAAATGCACGTGGGCTCAATTGAAATCTCATTAACCACACTTCCAAAATGACATCCTGGGAAAAGACTAGAGGATTTAAAAAAAAAAAAAAAAAAGGCCTCATCTAAACCTAAGTCAAAATAAGAAATGTAAGTATTCACGTTATTGAAAATGTTTGTGTGGTTATTATGTGAGGACACTGTGTATGTTCATACCGTTTATTCCAGTCCATGTGGAGAAAATGATACATAATCCAGAACTTCAACTCTCTTTTAAGTTGAAGAATAAAATCCAAGAAAAATAGCAAAATAGGGAAGACATTTGGAACCTCTTCTCTCTCTAGGGTTTTATACAGCATGTCTATTCCCAGTAGATGAGACGGAGTGGGCAGGAACTCTAGGTTTTGGGGTGGGGTGGGTGGGGCGACACATGTTCAGAGGACGGAGACCCAGCCTGGCCAAGTGACAGAAAACATCAAACACAGGACAGACGCAGAGCACAGGAATTCTCCAACTTCACAAAATTGTAGCCAATAGATCTGTAAGTGGTCCAATAGGTAAGGATTTTAGTTACTGTTTTGTAAAGAATTTTGAAAATTTCTTTGATAAACTTGAAGATACCTTGAAAAAAATTCTGGCTTTTTCTCTTACCATTCTATACAAAAAGTTCTCTAAAATGCTATGAGTTACAAGTTTTTTACTGTCCCATCTCGGGCCTTATCCATGAACCCTCACTGACATGTCCTTTCAGTCTCCCCCACAGGCCTATTCTGCCCTGAGTTTCCTCGTCATGTCATTCTGGGCACACTTTCTGAACAGCTTACTTCGATGTGGCCAGAAAGGAAGGGCTGCACTTTTGAAAGAATAGCATCTAATTGAGAAAACAGGGTTGAAGAATTCTGAATGTGCGGGATTCCTCTTCGTAATCTGAACAAAGAGGAGGAGGAAAATTACAGGGCCACAAAAGTGGAGAAGGAGATTTGCCTTCTGTCCTTGCTCTGTCACTCCTTAAACACTCCAGCAAGACGATGCCTGCTAGCACCACTCCAAACAGTGACCAGCGTGCATTCCAGCTGCTCGCCACACAATCAGTCCATTCTGTCCACAGAGAGGCCTGGGATTCATGCCGGCTTTTGCAGAGCGCGTTTAGCATCCCCACGCCCCTGCGCCCACACGGAGAAAGCACGAGAAACATGGTGCAGCAGGCTGTGCTCGCTGACGCTGGAAAGGCATTCAGGCCCTAGCTCCCAAGCTGTTAGTCTGGCTGTGTTCAAGTTCCACTTTGGTGACATTTTGCACATCTGCAATATTTTTATAAACAACAATAATCCAAAAATAAATAAGAGAGGATTATGAACTCTCTGAAAGAGGAGGAGGCAATGTAATGATTATAGCGAAAGGAGACAGTGTTGAATGTTTTAAGTGTTTAGTCACAACTACCTTAAAAGATCTTGGAATCTGGTTGGTCTTTTTCTTCTCTCCCTTCCTCCTGCTCAACGTACTCATCAACTATTTTAAAAAAAGCATTTGTTGCCCAAAACCTCTATCTGTACATAGATATACATGGATGCATGTATCACATAATACATTAGAGAATTAGATCTCTTTAAAAAATAGGATTATTTTACTAGAAAAAAAATCCAGGTGTGTTTACTAAATGGGACATCTTCCTTGGAAAAAACCCTCAGATACGTTGGTGGCGCTTTGGTCAACCGTTCATTTCAGTTCTTACACTTTAAATCAACTTTTTGTGTTTGTTAACATTAACATTACAGTGTGACCAGGACTGGCTATATAATTTGCAGATCCTGGTGTAAAAGAAAATGCAAAACCCTGAGTCCATTAAGGGGCCTTGAGGATTAAGGATCTCAAAGTAATGACAGGAGAGCACTAACCGGAGCATGGGACCTTCTGAGCCCAGGGTCTGTGCAACTGCACAGATTGTACGCCATGAACCAGGCCTGAACATGTGACTTTCAGAAAGCTAAAAGTTCTGCACCCAGATTTATAAAAAGCAAATAAATTTTGCATCCACAGAGGATAAATTACCTCTGGGAGATAAATGCAGGTCAGTGAGTCATTCTGTGTTACACATGCAGGATGGAGAGGAAGGGCCAGTCTTTGATCTTGGGTGTACACCGCTCTCCTCAGACATCCCATGTATCCCAGGAAGGAAAGAGAAGATAGAAAAGCATTTAAAGTTGTGTTGATGCCGTGATTAAAAGTAATACTAAGTCCCTACACCTGTCAATGTTAGTTTACATCATGGTATTTGATGTAATATTATAATACAGCTAATATCATGTTATTAGGAGACCATGACAAGACTGGGAAGAAAGTTTATTGAGACCTTTTTTGGATGAAACTTGGTAGAAATGTTATCTCATATCAGAATGTCCATTTAAACACGAAGAAAGTACGGACTGAGGTGACCTGTCGTCTCTAAGTGTTTCTGGGTTTTCAAGAACTTGTAGTGATCCAGAAGGTGCTGAAATTTGCAAGATCAAGTACGTCAGTGATGTGGGCTACGTGTTAAGGAGGGAGATTCACAGGGGATCCCCACTCTTAATTCGTATAATCAAGCTGAGCTACCAACACATGAACAGCTGTCACCAGGCTGATCGATGGTGCTCCGGGGTCTGGGGAGCATTTGTCTCCATTTCCAGGTGGAGATATTTACTTATCCCGACTCACCGCGAGATCAGGCGCTTGTTCCACTTTGCAATAATTTGGTCTTTGGCAAAGCAAATATTCTGGCCTTAAAAGCCTTGAAAAAGTCCAGTTCAAACATACAATTTCTTGCCCATTCCCTGTGGTATTTAAATATAAATAAGACATTTGGTGTGATGTGAACAGACTCTGAAAGGAGGACAATTTAAACCCAAACTGCCTCATTTAATTGGTAATTTTTTGAGGAAAAGCGTTCTATTCAAATAAAGAAGGGGATAGTAAAATAACTTTAAATTTATATTACATTTTGATTTTGAAAAACTTAAAGTGCTGTCTTAAATATTTCTGATATATTTCAATTTTTAGTATTTGTAGAATGGTCCTGCTAGGACATCCTATACAGGATTCCAATTTTCATTTCTGCACACACTCATGAAAAACTCTGCTATTTCACTCAAAAATTTTCTATCAGTTCCTCTAAAAATACCAGTTTATACATAAAACCTCAAATTCACTTATAATTGCTTTAAAAAGGAATTTAATGTTTTGATGCCGTTTCAGATCAAATATACACTATTAGTCAAAATTTCCTTCCAGTCTGTCCATGGATCTCTTGGGATCTAGACTTGAATGCTAACCTGCCAATGCTGTTTGGGCCATGCAGACTACAGTGGAGGATAATAGTAGAAGTTCCCAAAGCTAGAAATTCCCTTTGGTCATCATCACCTCTAAAAAAGCTCTAAGAGCTTCCCAAATATTGGGGCCACATTTGTGTGCCCCCTGTTCCAGCTAAGATGCTAAACTGTGAGTGTTTTGTTTATCCACACTCAGAGGCAGCCTGTTGTTGTAGAGAAAGTGCAGGTTGTGGAAACAGGCAGACCTGGGTTAGAAGTCAAGCCTTTACCAGCTCTGGGGTCTTCAGCAAGTGACAACCCCTTAAAACTCAGTTTCTTTATCAACAACATGTCGCTGATACAGCTTTGTTCACACAGCTTGTGCAGAGACTAAATAGATGTGAGCTGCCTAGTACAGTGTCTGATCCAGTGTAACTGCAAAAGAAATCCGAATTCCCTCCCCTATCTATTCACTGTGTTTCTAAGTCATTAGTCCACTTTACCTAGTAACTGACAGAACTCAGAACCTAGACTAGTTAGGTCTAGACCATTAAATGCTGTTTGAATGGAAAAATATACAAATTATTGTCTGGAGAGCATGGTGGTTAGATTTTGAAACCAGACTGCCTGGTTTGGAATCTGAATGCCACTTGCTTAGCTGTGTGACTTTGGGAAAATTATCTAACTTCTATGATCCTCAGGTTCCTAATGAGTAAAATCGGGAGAATAACACCACCAGCCCTGCAGGGTTGCTGTGAGGACTGAGCCAGGCTGTGTCCATCATGTATGAAGAGTTACAGGACTATTAACCATCATTTTTCTTACAGTCATATTTATATTAGGTAGAATACAACACCAGATCTATATGACTTTATCACCTAAAGCTAAGCTGAGGGCACAAAGTATATTTTCTGGTCAGCAGAATCCTTTAAAATATTTCCAAAGGTTAAGCCATAAGCCCAAGATACACAACATCAATGGCAGGATTGGAGATCAAATCCAGGATCAGAGGAATAATCAGGTATATTTTTCCATTGTCCATCTGATGATTATTTATCTGCCTTCTACCCTGAAATTACGAGAAGGCCGTGGCAAGAGGAACATTGTTCAGAGAGAGCTCGGGAACCTCGAACACCCGTGTTTCACGCAACTGTGTCCTGGTTTACTTGACGTGTAAAAAGCAGATCTTGCTTTATTTTCCATGTTATGTCTGTTGCTGACTCAGGGTGCAGAGAAGAACAAATTGTATAATTTGAGTTGAGAGAAATCATTTTTGCAGTTGTTCTTTAAAAAAAGAAAAAAACCCTCACATAATGAGCCAAAACTCGCCCAGCGATCTGTGTGCCCTGCTTCCATTGACGTCACTTGGGAGTTGTGTGGGCAGAAACTGGCTGACTTCCTCCAGCATGCCTTTTGAAAACTGAACATATTGAAAAAACTGCACCCTTTTAATCTCAAACGACAGTAGGAAGAGGAATATCATAAGCAATTTTCCTGTTTACATCTAAACAAACATCTATAAAGCTCGAGAGCCATGTTCACAGGATAATCCTTCTTAGTGTCCAGTAAAGAGAGCAAAGTCCTATGTAAGAAGGGAATTGTGGAGTGTTACACCAAAGTGTCTTGAGAGATGATCTTGTTCAATTCCTTCATGTTTTAGATATGGAAACTGAAACTCAGAAAGATTTAGAAATGTTGTCAAGGTCAGACAGGGTCCAAGACAGGATTGGAACCCAGGCGTTCTGCTTTCCGGTTCCTTGCTCAGTTCAGGACAATCGGATATGTAATAGTCGGTGCTTCTCCACACTTATCTCTGATTATATAAATCCCAAGCACTGAAGTGACTAGGGGATCTGTGTCCTGCAGAAGTGACCAATTGCTGACATACAATGAACTGAGCATGGTCCCTTGGAATTGAGTGCATTGTGGAGACAATTCCAGGCTCATAAAATGCTCCGGGTACAGCTGCTCCCTGGTGTGCTGCTGGGTGTCAATGTAGAGCTTGAGCCCCCCACCCAGGGCCTTCTCAGTCCGTGTGCCCTGCTTCCCATAGCTCAGAAAGGCCACCTCTTTGGCTCAGGAAGAAAAGAGTTGCCCCAACTCCACCTCAGCTCCCCACCACTTCCAGGTTTATTCTTCCAAAGATATGGTCTCTACTCATTTATCCATTCATTAAAAAATATTTATTGAACATCTACTATGAACCAGACTGTGAACTTCCAGCTATGGAAAACATTTTCAAATTCAAACTTTAAAGAATTACTTAATAAAGATGTATAATGATTATTTTTCCCACTGAATAAGAGATCTTATATAAACCATAGTCGATTTCAGCCATCATCCATCTCACATACTTAGGAGAATATATAGATTTATTTTGCTCCTGAGTGTGGATTATTACCTATTATTTAGCTACCCTTGTAAATTTAAATCCATAGCAGAAGCTTTGTGTGAATGTAGAGTTTCCCATTTCCGCTTCTTCCTAAAGAAAAGCATTCTTCACTGGCTGTAGGCCACCTCCTCTGTGGCCGTCTGGTTTTAAGACCCTGGCAATGGTTGCCATTTTAGTTTCTCTGCTAAATGTCTGTGAGGATTAACATCCTAGCAGTCCTGTAGGTAGAGGTCCAAGGTCTTATTCTCCCCACTCTAGCATTGGTGCTGTATGGACTGTGGCATCCACAAATCTTTGGTAAAAACCCTTGCTGAGGCTTTTAGAAGGTCCAATGGCATTCAGATTCATGGTGTCAAAGAACCAGATATTGAGAATAGAAGTTATTTCATCAATCTAACATAAGTACTCCAGTTGAATGCTACCTAAACACTGGAAATGGAGCTAGGTGAATCCACCACCATCATCAACACTGAAATAACCATGAGGAGGTCCAAGGTCAATCAAATATCATGTGGATTGGTAATGCTGAGTATGGAAGGCTATTCTATATATGAGGATTTTGAAAAAAAATGACAGAATAAGGAAATTATCATAAAGATAAGCAGGAAAAAATAATTACTGTTACAGCTAACAGAAAATATTTAAGAATTTGGCTCCTAAAATAGGCAGCAAGTAGACATGCCTTCCTTGAAACAGGAGGAGAAAGACACGAGGAGAAAGAAAAGGCAAAAAATCAGGGTGAAAACCAGTGACAACAAGCTGAATTAAAGGTCATGGGGTGAAATAGGGCAGAATTGAAAGGAAACTATAAGTGCAATAGAAATATCTGAGTCCTCATTGGAAAGAATAAAGATCAGAATTAATACTGCAGAAAACTGAATCAGAGACAGGAAAAACACAGACAACTCTTTAAGAACGTAGCTAAAAAAACCAGACAGTTGAGAACAAACATGGCAAATACAATAGATAGATAGATAAAGGACGATATATTAAAAATCCAACCTGAAGTTTACTGATGTTCCTACAGAAGAAATAAAAAGGAGCAATGACGAAGACATAGCTAAAGAAATACTTTTGTGCTAAAAAGATCCACATATTCAGATGGGACATGCTCACTATGCCCCAAGAAATTAAATTAAAAAGAAAAGAGAGCAGTGTTCATGCCGACAAACTACCTGGCAGAGCTTGTCCCTTCTTAAGAGATAAAGACGTGTTTTTGTAAAAACCAGGAGACATGAGGGAAAATTTGTCTAAAAAGGAGCAATTTTAGATGAACTTTAGACAGCTCGCAGACAACACCAAATTCTCAAAGTCGAATAGGGACACAGCTGGGACCGGAGGTTTAAAAGAGTGTTAACAAAGAATTGTATACAACGCTAAATTCCAGAGGCCATGTAGGGAAACAACTAGAGTTTTGAGATGGAAAGGATGTTAACAAAGAATCGCAGCTCCAGATAGTTGTCATCCGCGGACATATGTGACAACAGCAGAAGGGCTTGGTCACATGTGCAATGGTTTCAAAACTATACTACCCACGGATATTTCCTCACAAATTTGCAGAAGGTCTTTATTTAAAATGCCACCGGGAGGAATCAAAGACTACTACAAACAAAATCAAAAGTCCAAATGAGAATAGTTATATTCTTGTTCTCATTTCATAAGAATATTCTTATTTTACAAATAAGAATTACTTCTCATAATATAGAAAGAGCTTTTATAAATCAATACAAAAAATATAAGTATCCCAGTGGAAATGGGCAAGGGATAGAAACAGGCAATATGGACAAAAAGACACACACATTTTTAAAGATTTTATTTATTTTTTATTTTTTCCCCCCAAAGCCCCAGTGGATAGTTGTGTGTCGTAGCTGCACATCCTTCTAGTTGCTGTATGCGGGACTAGTTGCTGTATGCGGGACTCGGCCTCAGGATGAACGGAGAAGTGGTGCCTCGATGCGCACCCGGGATCCGAACCCGGGCCGCCAGCATCGCAGCGCGCGCACTTAACCACCAAGCCACAGGGCCGGCCCAGACACACACATTTTTAATAAGCCATTTTAGAATATGTTTACTCATGCAGGTATATAAAAGCAAAACTATTAAATATCAGTTTTTAACTTATTCAATTGCATCTATGTTTTATGGATGGTAGAATTATGGAAGATATTAATTATGTGCTATGTGTTGAGTAATTTTTAAATATTCTAAAACATATATAACTGTATCCTTTTAGATCAGGAAAATAGCATTTTAAATAAAAAACTCTTTCACTGGAAGGCATGATTATAGGCCACTATTATCTTATATTTTATAATTTCATCTATTTTCCGATATTTTCACAGTTACTTTTATAAGCAGAAAAATAAAATTGTGTTGTTTTTCCAAAGAGTTCAGTTAGGGGACCAAATATGTGTTTATTAATTCATCAAATAATTATTGAAGTATGTGATAAACTTCTTCCAGAGTTTATATGATATTTCTTGGCAAACAATGAAAACTACAACCTGTAGCCAGTGTGAATTGCCTGTCCAATACCTCCAATACATATTGCTTTTCTTTTCCTCACAAACAGAATGCCACGTTGATCTGGGTAGCAGTGTGTCCTGCCGCAGTAGGACAGATGCTTCGAAAACTCTCTTCCAGCTAGAAGTGACCATTTGACACAGTTCTGATCAATAAAATGTAAGAAGGAGTCTGTAAAGGCTTTCGCTTTTCCTGATGTAAACAACAGACCTGACATGTGACGTCTCCCTCCCTTCCTCGTGCCTTAAAGCTGGATGTGATGTCCGGAACAGCAGCAGCAATCCTGCAACTGTTATTGGTAGAAGCCTGAGGAAAACACCAAGAGTCTTGCAGAGATGCTGGCCCTAACACAATTCAGCTATTGAGTCAAGGCTGCAGCCACTTCAGACCTCCGTGAGAGAAATAAACCCTTATGCGTTTAAACCACTGTAAGCCGGGTTTTCTAGTCTGTGTAGACAAATGAATACTGATAAGCTGTGGTACTGAATGATTTCTGATTTTGTTTCAGTTGCTGGGAAGCATGGCTAAATTAAGAGCCCAAGTTGAAATAGGCAGTGCATTTCAAGGGTCGCTGTCTCTTCCCTTTGTGTTGTTTCAGTTCAATATTTCTTCTTAATTGTCTAGCTTATATTGTTTAATTCTGTCAGAATCTTAAATCCTTCTGCACGTTGGTGAGATCCACATGCTAAGGGATGTGCCCTGTCTCTGTTGCCACCTGTCCCCCTCACTGACCCCTTCCGTGTAGTCCACCTTCATGAGTGTGTTCAGCACTGACATTTTAGCAGGCAAGGGGCTCTGAAAGGGAACAATAAATAAAAGTAGAAGACACTGGCCCTACTCTTACAAAACATGAAATCGAGTTGGGAAGATTAAAACACACACTTTTGTTCTCTGTCTCTCTCTCTCACACACACTGATGGGAAAGCACTTCTAAAGTTTCGAATAAGTTCCATTCAACAAGCTTTCCCGCGTTTCTGCTGTGCCAAGCACTGTGCTGGGTTTTGGAGATATGACGGTGGGAAGGACGCGTCTCCTCCCTCGTGGGGCTCACAGTGTAGGTGAGAACACCCTAAAACAATCATTGTGACGGCATACTACTGTAAGTGCTCTGATGGGTATGGGCACAGGCTGCTGTGTATACGAAGGGGTACCCGGAGCCCTTGAGGGAACGCACATCTAGAAAGATGGGGGCTGCTAAGCTAGATCAGAGAGCAGTACTTCAAGCAGAGGAAAGAGCATGAATACACAAGGAAGAGAGGGGAGGGTGGGCTACAAGTATTTAGCTATTACTGCAGTGTTAGTGGAAGGCAGGGAGGGCCAGAGACAGCACAGGAATGCAGGCAGCAGCATCATGGAGAGGTGGGGAAACTGCTGAGGAAATGTTGAACAATGTGAGCTCTGGTGCTCTGAGCGTTGACTTTGGAGTCAGACTTATTTTGGTTTGAATCTCACCATTTTTGCACTCAGGCAAATTCTTTCATCTCTCTGTGTCCTCTTTTCTTCGTCTGTAAAATGAGGATAGCAATATACACTTTACAGTAGCAACAATCATAGCAGCTGTGTTGCAAGGATTATAGTAGATATATGTAACGCATCTAACACATGACCAGGCATACAGTAGATACCCAGTAAATGGTAGCAATGATTAAACTGAAGGTTTTAAAGCAGAAGACTGACTTGGTCAGACAGGAACAGGTGCATGACAAGAGGTTAGGACTGTGGATGTAAGCACTTTTTAGTGAGGCCTAAAAAAGTGCTTACAATGGTGTTGGTTGGGCCAATCCTAGGGAGTGGTGGATTAGAGTGGTCATCTTGGGGTTCAAGGGAGGTTTTTCTGGCAGTGACTCGGGGGACTGGGTCTGCCTATTCATGTATGAACAAGTTCATGTGAACTAAGGCTCATATATGTTAGCTCCACTTCCAGCTCGAATCCACCCCACTACTCCTGTTCTTCACCCAGCTGTGAACTCATTAATGCAAGGAAAATCACTGTCCTCTCCCCACTTTCTCATATATCTATCACTTGGCACATTCCGGGCCTGACCTCTCTAGAAATTGTCCTCTATTGGTTCAACAGTTAAACTCCCCTTATATAGGTGGCACTAAGGTTTTCAGCCAGTCACAAAGAAATATATCAGATGCAAAGAAAGATATGTGGAAAAGGGTGACACATTCTCAAAGAATCTGTTCCACAGGCAATAGAAAGACTGGTTCAACCGAAGAAGGAGGAACGCTGGGGGCAGACTCATGAGACCCTGGGTGAGCTATGGAGGGTAGTGGAGCCAGTGCTGGTTGAAGAGAGCAGTGGAAGGAGAAGTACAAATACAACGCTGTGTTTCTTCTATCCAGATCCCCCTTGTATCCTTCTTGCTTTCTACCTTTTTCCCTGGCCCCTCCAAGAACAGTGAAGCTAACGGCTCAGCAAGCCCTGTCAGTATGCGACAGAAGCCTTTCTTACCAGTAGGAAGCTCTGCCTGGTCACAAGGCCTTAAGTGTTTTCGGGAGGCCTTATTTCCATTCCCAGGCTCCAATGAACACACTTTTTAGCCAATATTCCCAAACCATTCTTGCCTGTAACAGCCCTGCAGGAGCTCACAACCACGTTTAATTCTGACCTTTGTGAAAACTCTTACAAGCAGACCAGCACTGAACTAAAGGCACACTGGATAAAGGACTTCATTCTGGGTCAACAATGAGCACCCTAGTGTAACTGAACTACCCTCGGGCCGGCTACGTTGGCAGCTGTCTGAGAGAGGCCATAGGGCACCAGGCCTCTTGCCAGTCCACAAGCAGCTTTCTGCCCCTGATCCAGGTTATCCTGGCGCCTCACGGGTGGCAGCAGCTTCACGTGGCGTGTCAGAAGGAAACCCGATTTTGTTTTCTGGGGCTTGAATAAACAGCATTGAACTTCGACATGACATCCTTAGCTTTTACTGCTCATTATCATTATTAATGATTTCTAGTCATTTATTCTTTTCTAGAAATGGTTTATAGGTCAATTAGCCTATAGGTCAATGTTTTGACCTATAAACATTTAAAAATGCCAAGGTGAGTTTGGGAATAAAACTTTTTGTGATAGGTTTTGTTACTGTTATTTTAGTAGTTTCCATAGTTGGCGTCATCTTAATGGCTCCTTCAATTAATTTTTGGAAGTAGGTGGGATATAAATTATGCATGAATATATAAAAGGATCAGGTTTTTTAACTAGAATAAATGCCTTTGGTGACAGCTTAAAAGACCCACTTTAAATCAGCTTATAACATCTATTTTTAAATGACTTCAAAATTTGAAGTTAAATGTTCTCTTTTTACTTTAATGACAATGGTGTAATTATTCTTAGGATTAAGAAGGTATTGTCATTATTAATTTCTGGATAGCAGATTATCAATTCAAAGACTCTATAACTGTATACTTGCTATGTCATACTTGTACTTGTCACAGCAGGAGACACAGGATGAGTAAGAGTGGCTCCCACCCCTACAGTTGTTTACAGTTTGGTAGAAAGTCTGAAAGAAGACAGAAGAAGGTAAATGCTTAAGTGAGCGACGAGATCAGTGCATGCGGTTTCAGAGAGAGGCAAGACCATAGAGTGACAAGGACTACAAGAGACTTTATGAAACAAGTTCAATAGAGAAGGTGGAGAGGGCCGGCCCCATGGCTTAGCGGTTAAGTGCGCGCTCCACTACTGGCAGCCCGGGTTCGGATCCTGGGCGCACACGGACGCACCGCTTGTCTGGCCACGCTGAAACCACGTCCCACATACAGCAACTGGAAGGATGTGCAGCTATGACATACCACTATCTACCGGGGCTTTGGGGAAAAAAATAAATAAATAAAAAAAATCTAAAAAATAGAGAAAGTGGACACAAAACGCACGTTCCACCTACACATCTTCAGTGTGGTCCATTGCAAATGTACTGAACCTAAAGCATAGGCATCTTTAATAAAGATAGTGAAAAATATTCAGCTTATTATAATTCATGTGAAGGTGACCAGCTAAACATTTCAAATCATATCATCTATACATGAGCTTGGATGATGGCTTATAGTAATAACCCACCCTTGTGCCAGTCAATTTTATCATTCCTGGTGATTTTCAGTTATCAGTGAATGGTATTCAAATAACATGGGAGAGGTGGGCTATCATAATATATTCCCTTACCTGATACTATGCCAGTATTGATTGCAGCAATTATTTAAGGACTAGAACTGCTTTTATTCCCTTTATTGCACTTCACAAGAACATATAAGAAGCATCTCCTCATAATAGAGTTAGGATTACAGGACCTTAGAAGTCATATGGTTCAAATGGTTTTTTGATGCATCACTTATAAAAATAAAGTGTTATGCCAGTCCTGTGAGGCAAGATTAATTAATGACACCATTTGGGAAGGTACTTGAGGTGATAGTATTGGCTGTAGCTGCTTTTTCATTACTTAAGATTAGTTATTTGATTCCCAAGTTTCTGGAAGCAGGTACAATTGAGCAGTTCTCATCAAGTCTGGTATGAACCAAAGATATATTTTACAGAAGCCCAAAAAGAGAATACAAATATAAAGTAACAAGGTTGGTTTCTACACATACCACTTGAAAGCCTTTAAAATAATTTCTGTTTACCCTTAAAAACTCAGTGTGTTCATTCAACGAACATTTGAGAACCCACTAGGTAGATAACGAACAACAATAATAATAATAACAGAAAAGAGAAAAACCAGTTCAAGTCCCTATGTAGATAACTAAATTCTTGGTATTCATGTTTTAAATTCAATTTCTTGGGCACCAACCATAGACCATGTGCTCTTCTAGCTGGGGGAAGGGGGAGGGCAGGAGGAATTACAATAATGAATGAGATTAGCACACACTTCCTTTCTGGAGCTCATAGCCTAGCTGTGCTAAGCATAGCAAAAGACACCAGGTAAATATGGCAGGCTTCTTTCAAAGGAGTCTGCAATCTAGTGGGGAAGGTGGCAGGTATATAACTACAAGGTAGAAAATGCTTTCTTTTCTTAATCAGGATTATGATAAAATTACTTGGGGGTAATTTTGCAAAATTCTTATGCCTGAGTTTCATTCCAGACCTAAACAAAAGAAAATGACCGGCAGTGGAACCCTGGAATGAGCATTGAAGAAGCTCTCTCCAGAGGATTTTGGCATGGGCCTCTGTTTAAGAACTCCTAGTGTAGGGGCCACCCCGTGACTTAGCAGTTAAGTGCGCACGCTCTGCTACTGGCGGCCCGGGTTCAGATTCCAGGCGTGCACCAACGCACCGCTTGTCTGGCCATGCTGAGGCGGCGTCCCACATACAGCAACTAGAAGGATGTGCAACTACGACATACAACTGTCTACTGGGGATTTGGGGAGAAAAAGGGAAAAAAAGGAGGAGGATTGGCAATAGATGTTAGCTCAGGGCCGGTCTTCCTCAGCAAAAAGAGGAGGATTAGCATGGATGTTAGCTCAGGGCTGATCTTCCTCACCAAAAAAAAAAAAAAAAAGAACTCCTAGTCTAGAAGTCTTTTGAATTGCTCTGATTTTATTACAGTGCATTCATAACTTCCATAATGCTCTGAAGTTTGCCTTGTTTTTCCCAGCAATATTGATGAAATATGTGGATGGAATTCTTTACCATGGTCAGAAAAAATAAAACTAACTGGCCATTTCAACGCCTGGCATCTACATTCTTCCTTTGGTCTTAATGATCTATGACTTTATGTGCACTCATCTCCATACAGATTTTCATTTTTATGAGTCTCACTCTTTCAGGTTCTCTTCATCCATCATTTTTTATTATTCTTTGAGTTTTCGTCTGGAAATTATAAGTATTGCTTCAGCTTTGAAATCTAGTTTTCTTAACACAGCGCGATATTATAGTTAAGGTATTGTCAGAAAGATTAGAAATGTCTCTGCTCCTTGCCTTGGGCTGGGAGAAAATATATCACACTTGTAAATGCAGCGTTGCCTGCGGAATGCGTCCTGGGTAAGCCAAGGCACATGGTGCTCCGTGAAGACGTGCAACCCAAGCCTGTTTGCAACAGAAACCCTCTGAATCCTGGGAGTGGGTGAAGCAAGAGCTTTGTTGGCACATGGCTATGGTTGCAGGACAGAAAAACATGCCTTTCTTTTATCTATTGACTTTTAAAATTATATGTGAATAAACACGTCAACTTTTAGTAGTGTGTTGGAGAATGGGTTGCTCCCGAGTAGAGATGCATGAGTAGAACAGGGGCGCCCAAAACATCACAGTACTGTGTTGACCAGGGTCATCTTCACATTAGCCATTTCTACATTTCCCTCCAGGGACCTTAAAGCTTTCCTGGACTTAGTGCAACTTGTCTCATGCCAACAAAAAAGGTAAGGCTGTAGTTGTTGCCTCTTTTGATCCTTCTCCATGTTCTCCTCCTCCTACTCATTTTTGTAGATCTCTAATGATCTCAGGGAGGATGGTGCTGATTCCTTGGAGAGTTCACAATGCTTACCCAAAGATGCCAGGCTTACTGATTGCCCTGCTGTGGTACCAGTGCAGTCAAGCTGCGCCTTTGAAGCTGTGCACATTTTCTTCCTACGGTTTTATCTCTCGTTGGGCAAACCCCCGTGAACATGAGTCATTTACATTCACCAGAGTGAAGCAAATCAATCGCAGCGCTATGATCTGCTGCCTTGGCCTGTTTGGATGCACAAAAGATCCGCAGCTCCAGACACCGTGGGGAATGCCTAGAACCTGTCTGATAAACTTACTCTGTTAATAAATCAGAGGGTGAAGAACAGTTTTGTAAGGAAACTCTTAACTTGTCCACCACATCCCAACATTATGTTTTTTCAGAAATCTCTTATAAAAGAACGTTTTTTGGGAAAATGTCATTGTTTTATCAGAGCAAGCTTGAAAATTATTGTGAATCACATATAATACAAAGTAAAAAACAATATAATGGGTACCCTCAAGCCCCTGTCTATTCACACTCTGAGGTTGGTATGAAAAGGAAGCAAGATCTTCCAGCTGGAGCAAGCTGGACAGGGTGGGCCCAGAGCCAGGGTCCTCCCGGGTCAGGCTGGCAGTGGTTCAGCAAGAGCCTGAAGCGGTTAGACCTACACTCTGATACAGGCCTGGGGCCCCAGGACTTGTCTAGAATGAACCAGTTTCCTGAAGAGAGCTTAAAGTTGTCCTTGAGAATCTACAAATTGGCATGACCCATGGAAGATCAAACTGCTGAGTGAAGAGATTCCATTTATATTCTCAGGCAAACTCCAGAAAGAAAGTTCTGCTCCAAACAGAAGTTAGGCTCAAAACCAAGTAGAATATATTGCTACCATAGAAAAGGAAGATTAGAAACAGTAAAATTGAGTGGACCAGCAGAAAGGCAGGGGGCATGGGGCCACCTCATTGTAGGTTAGTCAAGAAGGAGAAGTATCTCCTCTTTTTTTTAAAGCTCTATTGAGGTATAATTTATATACCATAAAATTCACCCACTGTAAGTCTAAAGTTTTATGATTGTTCCTTTAACTAGTCGTGCAACCAACACCACAATCCAGTTTTAGAACATTTCCATCATCCCCTAAATTTCCTGTTGTCCAGTCTGCCGTGAGTCCCCACTCTGACCTCCCAGCCTCAGCAGTCACTCATCTGCTCTCTGTCTCTGTCTCTGTAAACTTGCTTCTTAAAAGACATTTCATATAAATGGAATCATGCAAGATATGGTCTTCTGTCTGGTTTATTTCATTTAGCACATTGTTTTGGAGATTCATCCAATTGATGAATAGTAGTCTATTGTATGGATAGTCCACATTTTTCTTATCCATTCACCAGTTAATAAACATCTGAATTGTTTGTAGTTATTGGCTGTTGTGGATAAAGCTTATGTGAACATTCACATACAAGTCTTTGTGTGGACACGTGTTACAATTTTTCTTGTGTAGATACCAAGGAGTGGAATTGCCAGGCCACATGGTAAGCAAACATAATTTATCTTTTTAAGAAACTGTCAAACTTGTTTTCTAAAGTGGCTGTACCATTTCACATTCCTATTAGAAATGTATGAAACTTCCAGTTTATATCTTCATCCACATTTGGTATTGTCAGATTTTTGCAATATAGCCATTCCTGGTAGGTATGTAATGGTATCTGATTGTGATTTTAATTTTCAGTCTCTGATGACTAATGATGTTGAGAATCTTTTCACGTGCTTATTAGCTATTTGTGTATCTTGTGTTTTGGAGACAGAATTTACCAACTTTTCCTGTCACTTTAGCCAGAAGTCCCACCCATCTCCTCCTTCTTGCAGTGTTCCCTTTCTTCATCTTCCGGGCCATTATGCACTTACGTTTCTCATCCTCTCTCTCTGGCCACTCATGGTCGTCTTTGTTGGCACATCTTCCTCCACTTGATTTTTAAAAATTGGTGTTTCTCAGGATTTAGTTTTTAAATTCTCTTCACTTCTCACATTATTGTCTTCTCATTCATGTTATTTTACTTCAAATGCCATAGTCATGATGTTAATTTCCAAATTCATATCTGTAACCCTGTCTTTTCTTGAGAGTTATCATCGATATACTGACAGCCTCCATGAAAACTACCTATTCTTAGATAACTCATACGTATTTTAAATTCTAAAACACGCCCAGGACAGAACAACAATCTTCCCTGTGAGACCTTCTCATCCTCCTTCCTCCGTCTCTCCCTCCCTCCCTTTCTCTATGCCTCCTCCTCATTCTCCTCCAGTATTCTCCATCAAAGTAAATGAAACCATATGCTTAGCTGCTCCAGCCAGAAACCTGGGAGTCACACTTGATAACTTTTCTTTGTCACATTCCACATTCAAACATTCATCAATCCTTGATAATTCTACCGTCAGAGTATGCATCAGATCTGTCCATTACTACCATCATTTCTTCCCCCACCCTAGTACAGCCATCATTTCCGGGGTTGGCTGCAAGAATCTCCCTATAAATCTGTTCTCCACATAACAGTCAGAGAAATATTTTTAAGATAAAAATCTGATCACGTTGCCTCCTTGCCTCTGTGCGCACACACACACACACACACACACTTAAAATCCTTTAATTGTCTCCTATCTCTTTTAGACTAAAATCTGGAAAACATAACATAACCTAGAGGTGATCCCTCAGCCCTGTCTAGAGCCACTGTAGAGCCTCTCCCTCCTCTTCAGAAGCCCAGCCCCGTGGCCTTCTCTCCTCTTCTGGAGCTGGGTACCTGCTGCTTCCTCTGTCAGCAGTGCCTCCCCTACCTGCTCCAGCAGACCAAGTCCTGCACATCCTTTGCATTTCTGCTTCAATAAATGTCTCTTCATCCAGAAAGACTTCCTGAATTACCTAGTATTTATTCCCCCACTTAAAGACTTCAATCACAACATATACCTCTCTTTAAAGCACTTACCCATTTGTAAGGAAATAGTTATTTGCATGATTATAGATATAATGCTTATTCTTCAGATTCTCAACTCCACAAAAGTAAGAACTCTGTCTTTTCCCCACTATATCTCATGAGCTGACAGAAAAGCTAGCTCAAAGCAGGGGCAAACAAATATTGTTTGTCTAAAAGAAGTAATGGGTGAATTAATGCTTTAAGTTCTCTTTAAGAATACCAAGACTATTCCCAGACATATTTTCTATAACCAAGAGGGATGAATAATTGGAAAAATCATCTGGCCTGGATATTTTTAAAAATTTCCTTCTAACTTTCAGAAATCACACAACTTTAGATACGTTTATAGTATCCATATTTGTTTTCCTTAAGTGTATGTTCTTTGGGGTAGATCATAGTAATCACATTTATCTTCTAGTTACCCAGAATCACATAGTTGGAAAAAGATTTACAAATACTGAAAAACAAAGCTACCATATTTCACTGTTGACATCAGTTTTGCTTCTTTGATCTATGTTTCTAAATGATCCAGGATAGTGACAATTATTTTATACCTGTAATAACTATAAATGAAATAACAAGAACGTATTCTGTAGTTACGTATATTGTCCCAGGTTTACTGCGGCTTAGAGATATTGGATAATTTATCTGAGGTCACAGAGAGAATTACCCAGAGACATAGCTGTAAGCCCTTGGAAGCAGCAGAACATAGTGGTTAGACACCAGGACTTTGCAGTTAGATCTGATTCAAGTTCTGTTTTGTCATTTACTAATTGTGTGACCTTGGGCATCTTAGTCCCTCTAAGCCTCAGGATTTTTAACCTGTATGATGAGGCTCATTGGGATAATGGGCGACCATAACAATTACACGAGATAACACAAGTAGAAGCACTCAATGCAGTAGTTGACATAGAGTAAGAATTCAATAAGGTCAATAGTTCTACAGATGGAGAGAATTAAGAGATGGCATTCCAAAAGAAGAAATGATGTAAATAAACACAAAGATACATCCAGGGAAATCATAAGCATAGTAGAATAAAGAGTTGGAAAGTAGTGGGAGATAAAAGTGCCAAAAGGTAGGTTGTGCCTAGATTATAGAGGAATCTAAATATCAAGCTGAAAGACTGAATTTGGTGCTAAAAACAATGAGAATCCATTAAGAAAAGAATATGTGAGATTTTTTTAGTTTACAGGTTTTGACTTGGCTACACAAAACTGCCAGAAGTTACACTTATTTAGAGTAACTAACTAAACTTTTCCCAAATGCGGATAATTGAGAGGGTATAGATTAGCATAACCAATTAAGACTTTTCAAGAAAAGAAAGCCCTTAATTAAAATATTTTTTATAAATATTGGTTAATTACTAAGTATAAGCCTTTGCTTAACAGCCGAGTATAGTACAAACATTCAGATAAATACCAACACCTAAGTGTATAGCTAGTATCTTTTCTTGTAGTACTGCGTTAGCCATCATTATTTCATCTAACTGGTATATTCTCTCTTTTTTTTTTAATAATTTTATTTATTTCCCCAAAGCCCCAGTAGATAGTGTATGTCATAGTTGCACATCCTTCTAGTTGCCGTATGTGGGACGCGGCCTCAGCATGGCGGGAGAAGCGGTGCGTCGGTGCGCACCTGGGATCTGAACCCTGGCCGCCAGTAGTGGAGCACACACACTTAACTGCTAGGCCATGGGGCCGGCCCGGTATATTCTCTTTTTTGATCTAAACATGATCTTTCATGTTCTCTTACTTTTTCTAGTTGGATCACAGTTCAGGGAAATTCTTTTCTCCCAGGTCTGTGCAATTAATCTGCAGAGAAATTATGAAATACTCAAAAGCAAGACCTATTGTTGTATTTCTAGCCCCTAGTGTGAGGCCTTGCACAGGACAAATGCTCAGCAAATAGTCACAAATATTTGTTAAGGGAAAGAAGTAGAAAGGAGGGAAAGAAAGCAAAAAGGAAAGAAATATCCCTTAAAAATATTGTTACTGTCCCGTAGAGGTCCATTTGTCACAGATGTTGCCTCTCCAAAGGGATGTCTTTTATTTTCCCGAATACTTACAAACATTTAAAAAGCACTGTTTATAAATGGAGACAAGCACTGGTTTTCTGATGGATTGATGTGAGAAAAGTGATATTTTAAACATTTGAGCATAGAATGAACTGATGATGGAGATATTGTACACCTGTGCAATAGAGGTATTCTTGATTCAAAACCCTACACTCAGGAGAAGTTTTGTCACAACCACAACGTAAGGATGCCTCCCAGCGTCTTTAAAGGCAGTCATATTACCTCACTGTTTTTCGCTTGCTCACTCTTCAGCAGAGTCGGTTGCCATCTGACTGCAGTTGTTGGCTGTCTTGACTAAAGTAAAGCCCTTGTTCCATAGGACATGGAGGGGTTGATGTTAAGCTAGCCAGCAAACTAAATTGAGTCACGTTGTGTGGCCCACTCAAAGCAAATGGAGCTCTCCACAACAGTGAGGATTCTCCATGATAGGCTAAATTTTCACATATTATCAAAATGTGGCTGTGAGTCCGTGGGTTAATAGAGGCCCGCCAGAGCATCATGTCATAACAGTTATGACAAACAATTGATTTGACTCAGCTTTGCTTTTGTGTCTCACAAGCTTTCTCCCAGCTCATTGCTTGGTATCACTATGTAGAAAGAATGTAGAATCTTTCTTTTTGTCATCACATACAATTATTAAAATTCTATCTCATTCTCTTTCCAAACAGTCTTTCAAGCAGCTAGCTAGCTCTCTAAGTAACCTCTTTTCCCCCCACCTTCAAAGCCTAATTCCTTGGAATAGGGTCCTTTATACCCGAGAGCAGGATGTCTGTATTTTCCATTTGTCACAGATATTTTCTCTTCAAAGGACTGTGTTTTATTTTTCTGAGTATTCACAAACATTTAAAGAGAACTGTTTATCAATGAAGATAAGCACTGGTTTTCTGACAGGTTGATGTAGGAAAAGCGATATTTCAGATATTGAAATGTAGAATAGACTGGTGATAGAGAGACCAAAGCCTGGAAGACCACTGAGAAGGTGTTCACCATTATACAGGTGGTGGCAGTGAGTAAAAAAAAAAGCAGATTCTCAAGACATCATGAAGAAAGGGTCTACTGGACATTGTGAATATTTGGCTCTAAGGGTGGGGGGAAGTGAGGAATTGGGAGATGTCAAATGTGACTAAAATCTAGGCTCTGAAATAGAGAAGAACAGAAATATGATGACAGAGCTAGAAAATCAAGAGGACAGTTGGATCCAGGGCTTCAGAAGATCCTGAATGAGGTTCTGCGCAAGTTAAGGAGACAGTATGGAAATCTCTCTGGCTTTCACATGATTGATGTGGGCTCTGCCATTGACTAGCTGCAAGATCTCAGGGGAGACATTTAATTTGCTGGGTGTCATCCCTGCATCTGTAGAATGCTACTTGGGGTTAACTGGTCACTTCTAACTCAAAATTTCTATAATTTTACTAATTCACTCTTAGGCAGATAGCTCGGAGGAAGAAAGTGAAAGATAAAGAGTAGATTTGAGTTCGGATCGTGAAAAGAGCAGCAGAGAAGGCAATGAGGAAGATGTACATGACTAGGATCTTACTGTTCAATAAACCTCAGTTGACTAACCAAGATGGTAAGAAATATAAAGTGTCCCAAAGAACAAGGGAAGAGACAATTCCAGAAATACTGCTGGTGCCAACAGTATCAAATGCCAGAGTCAATAAAAGGGAATAAAACCCAACAAGGGCTTCTGGATTTGGTGTGTAGGATGCCAGTGACATTAAGAGAGTACCGGGACCAGTGTACAGATTTTGAGAACATGCCATTCAAGAGCTGTGGTTAAGATAGGGTACAAGAAAGGTCGAATTCGAGCATGGAGAGTCCAGAACCTGGGGAGCATTTCTATGATGTAAAATCAGGAAAATTCTGAAAATTATGAAAAGTCAATGCCTACTAAGTGGTTACTAGAAGGATCCCATTTCCCTAGAGAATTTGGAATATGTTAATCACATCTATTGTTTAAGTAAAATATGAGGCTAGTGTGGACCCATGAAATATGTAGGGGTATTCTTGTATTTATTCCACATGGACGGTATTGGCACCCAAACTCTACGAATGTGTGGGATGTAAGCTGCTAAGATTCAAAACGGGTAAGAATTTATTGATATATACTAAAAATGAGAGATTATTTTATCATAATACATTTATAAAATAAAGTAATATTCCCTATATTAAATGAGTTCTTCCTACAAAATACAAAACAAAACCAAAACCCAAAGGATTTTGCCAATGGAGAAATCAACCATACAGATTTAGGCATGTCCATTCAACCTCGTGAGGCTGGGCACACCTGATGAGAAACCAGCTCCATCCCCTGGTGATCTGAGCATATCAGAGGGCAGGACCCCAGTGTGAGGGGCCTCAGCACTGTCAGGGAGGTCCCGACACAAGTGCTTCTGGGTCTCAGGGGAGAACATCAGTGAACTGGGACTATGTGGACTTCTTTGTTTATTCTGACCCATATTTAAAGCCCTAAAAGAGTCTGCACCAAGGGCTGAGAACACAGCCTCGCTCAGTGGCTGGCACATGTGAGCTCTTGTTGAAAGTTCTTTGAATAAAGCAGGTTTCTCGTTGATCTCATTGATAAAACTCCTTCACTATAATTGCCCCATTGACTAAAGCATTGTCTATTACAGGATCGTATTTCAAGCAATAAACATCGTATTTTGCAGACACAATTAGAAATCACATTTCATAGAAGTTTGTTTTACTTTCCTATGACTTGATGGCCTAGGAGAATTAGTATAGCTTATTAATAAATATTAGATGTCAAAAGACACTGTCTCCCTCAGCTTTGCTGAATTGTTATTATTTGAGCAGTGGGAAACATCAGCACATGTGGGCAGACTTCAAGGCCTCCTCACGAGGGCTGAGGGTCACCGCCGCCAGCAGAGCCATTAGGACGCCTAGCGTACGTCCAGTTCATGCTGCAGCTTCTTTAGCTGCCAGTGACCCAGAGTCTTGGGCCGTGTGTTTAACAGGCCTTTGGGGAGATTGTCCCAACTTTAGGGTACACGTTAATGTTTTAATGGTGGTCACAAACTGTGTATAACCCATCCATTCTCCAAAATCAATAACAAGATTTAAAGAGGAAACTTGACAAATTGGAGTGTGTCAGTAAAAGGAAACCATGAACACGAGGGGCCTACACACTGTGACAGTCGGGGAAGGCCCGGAGTCATGGAGGAGCCTTGTCTGAAGAGTGGGAGATTTGTCTCCCATGTTTCAATGTGTGCCTTGCCAAAGGGAGACTACGTTTGCTCTCTGCTGTACTAATAGTCAAAGAGAGACATGGATTTCAGGTCAGTATAAACTTCAGAATGAGTGGAAACTGCTGGCATCTAGTGAAATATTGAGGTCTCCATCGGTCATTGGAAGTTTCAAAGAGAGCGAGAGGATAATCTTCATTCTCACTATAGAAGAGATCTAGTCAACTAAAGAAAAATGACAAGTCAAGGGTGGTGAAGAGCCTGCCTTCTGAAGTCATGTGGTGTACATAGTGCAAAACCCGCTTTAAAACCTGCATAGACGCTCCACCAGGACGGAATACCTTTGTCTTCATCACCATTATTTTGTCTGAGAAGTGAAAACCGCTATACATGAAAGTCTTAAGGGAAAAAGTCCTGTAATCCATCTGTTCAGTCTGTGTCGTATATTTATTATCAAATCAGGTTTAAATTGAGGAAATACTTAAGGGAAAGTGGCAGAAGGATTGATGAATGAACGGGGAGAAATCGAGAATATTCAAACTGAAAGAAACATAGTGGAGTATGATTTGGTACTCAGAGGAAGTAAACAAACAAAAAAACGGACCAGGAAGCAGGAGAAACACAGAGGGAAGAAAGCTAAAAAGCATCTTTTCTCAGTTGAAGACTTGTTTTTTACATGAGGTACGGAGACCGTTTTAGTCAGCCCTGTGAGGAGCTCGGGGAGGCAAGAGATAACCTAACAGAAGTCTCTGCTCCCAGGTGGTCACACTGCAGGCTGGTCAACGGGAACTCCGTGCGCTGTGATGTCACAAGTGAGAATCAGCCGCCAATCTCACACTTCACAGGCTTTGAGGGATTCCCCTAGACAAAGCTGGCCAGCCGTTCCTGCTGGCCTCCCTTCTCGTCCCAAATCTCATCGCTTCCTGCAAATTTAAATCTGACTTGAGGAATGGTTCCAAAGCATCTTATTAAAAACATAGCAAAAGAATTTTCCCTCTGTGTAATAAAGAGTGCCCTTATTCTAAGCCTGTTCCACAGATTCAAGCAAGTGGGAAGACAGGAGAGGTTCAGCTAGACAAGTCTTCCTCAACTTTGTTTTCAACTAATTTTCAAACATTTTTTTTAACAATCTGTAACAAAAAGGATTGTGTAATTATTTCAATTACACAAAACAATGATTTCAACTGCCTTCTTCTGGAATATTTTGAGTTCCTCTAAGTAAAATCCCATATAACATAGACAAAGAGAAGGGAAAAGTCCAGATGCGAGTGACTTGCAAATTGATTAGATTCTAGTGTCCCTGCAAATTGCCTTATTTACAGAAAACTTGGGTTTTATTCGCTTTATAGCCCCTGACAGTCACTAGGCCCACAGCTGCCCTAGATTTACAGGTCACCGCAGCAGGTATTTGTTGCTAAAGAGGTATTGCAAGGCTTGGATTTTAACATGCAGACTCCAGCATTGAATTGCTATTTCTTTTACACAACATTGTGATTCCAACACAGACTCTCTCGAAGACATGCCTCTCATGTATTCTGATAAAACAGCACGGGCCACCGGCACGTTCCAAAACTTAGATGCAATAAAAGTAAATGATGCATACCCTCCCTGTGGGGCCTCTGTACTTCCCAGGCTCTGAAATACACTGATGGAAATGCGCAAACGCCAAACCTGGTCTGAGATTTACCCCGAGATGACATTGCCTGGAAAAGAAAAAACAATTTTTTCCTCTTCAGCATCTCCGGGATTGGAACTATTCGCAAACTTATAATTTTGTTTATTCATTTGCTGGGCTCTAGTATTATCTAGATTGCAAAGAAAGCATCCAGACAACTGCCTTCTTCTAGCCTGCTTCGTCCCTGAATGCATCTCTCCCTCTCCCTACCAGCCCCAAATGGAAATTATTCAGCTAAGCTCTTTGAAATCCCCTTGGCTGAAGGATTTCTTTTATGTAGGAATCTTGGCTTTAACTTCCTCTGCCTTCCTCAACTTGAGGGCCCAGTGGAAGATCAGCTCTAAATTCTCTTTTTTCAAAGTTCCAGCACAGAGGAATAAAGACACATTTACCTCTTCATACTCATGATCTTGCTTCCAAGCATTGCTCTCAATCCTGTTTTACTTTCAGTTTTCCATGTCCAATCTGAAACCTCCCAGCCATCAGACCATGTCTGCGGTGTTTTCCTTAGTTCTACACACCCAATTTACCATTTCAACTTATCTACTCTCGCCTGAAACTTCCCTTCCCTAACTGGTTAAAAAGCGACCCTTGATTCCATCTCAGCGTTCGGTGCTTGGCCCGCAGTGTGTGTTCCACAGGAGTTTGTTAGATGAATAAACTCCTGAGACCCTCGATTAGACACCAACGTTTCTGTGTCCCAAGTATCTGGTCCAGAGCAGAGACTTCTCTGAGCAGGTTTTCTGTTTGGTGGATGATCTGTAGTCCACTGTTCTCTCCTTTTGATCTCCCCTCTGAATCCCGTTTTGTTGACGGGCAACTCAAGCCAAGGAGGGTCAAGCTGAACGTGTAAAGGAGGGGCGAGTGTCAGCAACGCCCATCCATGTGTGATTAGTGGGGTGAAGTTGTACTGTGTCCGAAAACAAAGATAAGTGATTTTTTTAGAGCATCTGCCTTCATGGCTTGCTCACTGTTCCGCTCCACTACATTAACACAAAAAAATCAAGACTTTTAGGTTGTCTTTATTTCTTTAATTTTTTTGTGGACATTTATATTTTTACATAATTTTATACATATGAAAATTTATATCTTTCCCACTATCCAAAAGTCCTTTATGTTAGCAAATGTCAATAGGATCTATAAGATTACAGTGTAAGGAATCCCTACATTGAGTTAGTATGAATACTTGTTGACTGCTACAGGGCCGCTGAGTTCTTTTCCTAAGCTGTCAGTGTGTGTATATACACAGCGGCTGCCCCACACTATTTCCCTTCAAATTATTCTTTGTCTCATTTGTGCACATTTAGCCTTTCCAACTAAATTTCCTTAAGGTCAAAGATTGTGTCTTAAATAATATTCTCTTGCATCAACATTTAGCAAAATCTGGTCACTAGAGTAGTTATCTAAAAATGCTACTGAGATGAATCTTGGTTAAACATAAAAAAAAGTGCATTTAAAAAAACTCCTCTTTTTGGAGGTCCTGCAGAATTTGCTTCCGCTAATAAAGAAGTGGCACTGTTTGCCAGCCTTACAGTATCAGTATGTAAACAGACCTTGAGCTCTAGGCCTGGTTTTCTTGCTGATCAGTTGTAAATATTATTATTTACTATACATGTTGATGTTTTGACTGGTTTAAGTTTTTCTTTAAAAAAAGATACACAAGTTTGGAGAATTGTTATCTGTTCCCTTGTTTGTTTGTAGAGGGGAAAAGGTCTATTTACTTCATTCCTTCTACAGAACAAAATATTTTATATTTAATATGATACTTTTTGAAGCAATAAAAGCCTTCTTATTCATCTTTGTCCCTTTTCCCTCATGTCATGATATACCCAATTCACAGTAAGCTTTCAATGACTGCTTAAATTCCTTTTGTAATTAATACAGAAGGCTTTTTAAAAGCATGATATGAAAATGATAAACCAAAAAGTCAAAAATTGATGAAATTGGTTACACAAAATTTTACATGGCTAATAAAATACAATAAACATTCAAAAAAATGAAATATAAATTTCAAAAAATATATTCAAAGATATGTGACAAAGGGCCGTACTCATAACATAAAAAAGCTCTTATGAATCAAATTAAAAAAATGAGCAGGCCGATAAAAGTATGAGCAAAAGTCATACAAGTGAATACTAAGACCAATGAAAAACAAAACAAAGCAAAATAGGTGGATTTGGTAATATCTTTTAAAAGTTAACTGTGCTAAAAGTTTTGCCCCATAAATTCTAGTACCGGGAGTTTATTCCAGAGATACACTAGCAATAAATATGTAAGAATGTAGATGAAATGTTTATTGCATTCTTTGTAACAGTGGCATCCTATAAACAAACATCTACCTGTAAGAATTTGGAGAAATAAATTTAAAAGAATGAGGTAGACCTACCTACATGTCTGGTTATGGAAAAAGTGTCAAAATTATTTTAAGTATAAGAGCAAGTTACGGTGGCATATTAGGTATAATGTTATAAATTAAAGTAGACATTATAAAATTAAAGCATATATCTTGGAATATTGGTTCCAGCGACACAAGGACTGACCGAGGTACACCTCTTTCCAACTATAAACATAATTAGAAATTAAAGTTTGATAAAATATGTAACAAAAGTTGTAAATATCTTGTTAAACATAAAACAAACAAAAGAAAGTCCCTAAGAACCTGAGCGAAGAGGGTACTTAAACCCAGGTGTTCTGGCCGTGGGAGAATTGTGGCAACCAACAGGGTGTTGTGGCAGATGCTGAGGGTCCCCTGTCCACCTCCTTCTGGCCTTTTAGGGTGCTCCTGCTGATTTTCAACTGCCAGGATCTGCATCTCTGTGACTTGGGGCTTTTTCTCCCCAGAACTCTGGAAGGTTGCTCTGATTGCACATGGCATGTTAGAAATGTCAGAGAATAATATCTCCTCCTCCCCCTGCCCTGGTGACCGTCAACCAATGATTCCCCAGACACAGTGTATAACTACACCAGCTCGCTTACCCTTTGGGATGGGTGGATTATGAGACAGGAATTTTGCACCATTTCCAGGAGTTTCTCACTTTAATCGTCCACTGACATAGCTGACTTAAAAGCACACTCTCTATGGGTTCCCTCCCTGTCCCTTCCCCTCTGTCTTACTGGGGTCCTGTGTACCCCTCAAAGAGTCTATATGCTCTGGAGTCCTTGTCTCAGGATCTGCTTTTGGGAGGACCAAAATTAAGAAAGATGTCAATGACATATAAGACCCAGGGGATAGGATTGGAGTTTTAGTGTCCATTTGGAAGCCAAAGTGAAGAAAACTGGAACCAAGAGCCTTGCATTAAGGTGACTCTGGGCTGCCCCTCAGGGAAAGGAGAGATAAAGGTCTTTGCTCATCATTCCAGGGAAATGACAAGACAGCTTCTCTTTCTGTTATTCAGCGAACCAAGAAAAAACCTCACAATGAGAAATTGAAAACCAAAACCTGAGCCTGGCATTTGGACGGTATGGGAATGTAAAGTGTAAAAAATGAACACGTGATCTGGTCCTAGAATGGCAACATTCCTAGGACACTGTATGGAAGAAAACACAAAACATGCAAGACACGAAAAAACTAAATCTTTGCTGAATATAAGCTAAACAATTAAAGAAATACAATAAAAAATAAAGCAAATTCATCAAGAAAGAGTCAGAAGACAGGAGAATAAGAATACAAGATGATAGAACAATTTGAAGGAATCCACAAAATAAGTAAGATAAACATTAGTGGAGATAAACGAAAAGATCAAAGTTTTAGGGAGGAACAGGACATCAACAAAGGAATGGGCAAACTTTTAAAATTACAAATGTATCTTCTAGAAATGAGAAATAAGGTATTGGAAGATGAAAACTCCAACACGGATTAACAGCATTTTAGACATCACAGAACTGGAAGAGAAATCTAAGGAAAATTTTCACAATGAAGTACAGTGAAATAGAGCTACGGTAAACACGAGAGTGTTTAAGAAAAATGGATAATGGGACGAAAAGGCCGAACAGACGGTGTGGATGCAACAGACGTTCAAGAAAGTGAGAAAGGGTAGGAGATGCAATTTTCTAAGAAAGTGTGGCTAAAATTTTACCAGATTTGATGAAACGTGAAACACAGGGTAGAAGAAATGTGAGACTATAAAGCAGGATAAGTAAAAGTAAATCCAGATACTTGAGTGAGCTTGCGGAGCATGAATGACACGCTCTCCGCCCCCGGAGGGTCTGCTGCAGGGAGCGCGCTTAGCCGACAGCCTCCAGCTGGACTCCAGGCTCTGCAGCCGCGCTCCCACGGAGGCCGCCCCCTCCCCAGGCTGCTCCCAGCCAACGCTCGGCATGACGGGGTACTGTCGCCGAGCCCTTCGCAACGCCCCCCTCTTCTAACAGGCAGGTCTCCTTAGGAGACCCCAGGACCCTGCGGAGGCCCTCGGAGCCGCGCTGCAGGCTCAGCCTCCTCCCACACCATTCTCCTCTCCTCTCTTCTCCCCTCCCCTCCCCTCTCCTGTCCTCTCCTCTCCCCAGCAGAGCTGCTCTGTGGTCTGAAGGCTGGCCGTCCACTCTTGCTCCCTCTGCCCTTTATCCTTCACAGGCCATTTCCCCCAAGAAATCCTCTGTATTTCTAATTTTGTGCTTTGCAAGGGACCTGAACAGACACAGAGAGAAATCCTTAAAAGCAACCAGAAAGGAATAACAATTAGACTCAAAAAAATTTTTTCAGCAACAGTAGAGACTAAAATGCAAGGGAATATTGTCCTCAAAGTGTTGAGAGAAAAGGACTGAAACTTAGAGAATTCTCTACCTTGTTAAATCATCATTCAAGAGTGAGGGTTACAAAGGGCATTTCTCAGTCTAAACATTGTATTTACCACTTATAGACCCTCGAAGAAAGTGAACCTAGAGAGGAAGAACAAGATGTAGGAAACCATGCTGAGCAATGTTGGAAATGATAGGCAAATTTAAATAAGCATTTACTACAAAAAAATTTAAAAGATAATAGCTCAGGGCTTAAAAATAAGGTAGAGCTCAACTATAGACAATAATAACCTGGTTTGGAGGCTGGATATGATCTGATTTAAGATGATTTAGGTAAGCTCCTTATATTATTCTGGGGTGTGATGGAAATACTGAATATATATAAACTTATTTATATTTTAACTCTATTATGAGGGGCCAGCCCAGTGGCATAGTGGTTAAGTTCATGCAGTCTGCATCTGCAGCCTGAGGTTCGCAGGTTCAGATCCTGGGTGTGGACCTACACTGCTCATCAAGCCATGCTGTGGTGGCACCCCACATACAAAATAGAGGAAGATTGGCAACAGGTGTTAGCTCAGGGCCAATCTTCCTCACCAAAAAAAAAAGAAAGAAAGAAAAAACTTTAGTATCAGTGTTAAAAATTTAAGAATAATCACTAAAACCATAAAAAATGAAATGTCTAATCTCCAAACCAGTGGAGAGAAAACCAATTTAAAAACTCAAAACCATCCTGTAGAAAGCATAAAAAGAGTAAATAAGAAGTAACAAAAAAAGCATGATGGATAGAAAACCAAAGGTAAAATTGAATAAATAAATTTTAAAGTATATATGGATTTCACTTGACAGTTAAAAGAGAGTCTCTGATTGAATTAAAAAATAAAATTCAGCTATAAGTTATCTAAAAAGACACACCAAAAATATGCACTCACAGAAATGTTGAAAGTAAGAGGATGAAAAAAAGATATGTCAGGAAAATAGTAACCAAAAGAGAACTGGAGTAGCAGCTTTTAATATTAGAATATTGTTGATATTATTAATATGTTAATATTAGATGGAAATAAAAGTAACAGCTAGCAGGAAGATAATCATTCTGAATTTGCATTCCCTTACCAGGCAAGCCTTGAGTGTACAAGGCAAAAATTAACAGAACTACAGGGGGAAATTCACAAATCCATAATTACAGCAGGAGATTTTAGCACACTTATTGCAGTCATTGATCCAGCAGTCAAAAACTAATAAGGGAATAGACGATTTTGACAACACAGTTAACAAGCTTCATCTGACGACTGTACATAAACACCGCTTTCAACAATTGTAGAAAATATATTCTTTTCTTTTTCACATGGATTTTTTTTTTCACAAATTAGCGACTTAAGCTACAAAGCAAGTCTCAAAAATATCTAAAAATCATTTTACATAAGCAGCATTCCCAGAACCCAACGCATTAAATTTAGAAATCAGTCATGAAAGAGAGCAATTTCCTTTCTACCTCCCACACTTAGAAATTTAAAATAACCACTTCTAAATAATTAGTGAATAGAAAAAAATTATGGAATTTACAAAATATTTAGAAATGAACCAGAATGAATATACCATATTTGAAAGATTATGATATTCAGCTAAAAAGGTACTGGGAGGGAAATTTATAGTTTGAAATGTATAAATTAGAAAGGAAGACAGCTGAAAACTCAGCAACATAGTAAGCCAGAAGTCAGTAGAAGAAAGAAAACTACCGGATTAAGGACGGAAATTACTGAGGCAGCAAGAAGGGCTAAGGGAGAGGCCCCGCCGGCAGGCACACTCCGCCTCCCGGCATCTGCACCTGCTGTGCCCTCTGCCGAGGACGTTCCTTCCTCAGGTATCTGCATGGTTCACTCTCTCAGCTCCTCCAGGTCTTTTCTAACAAGTCACCTGCTCAGTGAGGCCCCCCCAGAACCCCATTTACAATTTCATGCCAAGTCCCCCAACATTCCCTAACTGTCTTCCTCGCTCTCCTTTTTCGTGTAGCGATTATCACTCTCGTCTCTTACATGGGCATCTAGTTGATTGTCTGTGGCCCCCGTTACCTATTTTGCTCACTGCTGAATCTGCAGGTGCCGAGAACCATGTCTAGCTTAGCAGTTTTCCACACATATATGTTGAATGAATGAATGATGTTCTAGCTATTTAGGTGGTGGGTACACGGATGTCTGTCACATCATTCTCTATAGTTTTCTGTACATTTGAAATATCTGCAATTAAAAATTTAAATTTTGTTAATAAAATAAAAATATCTATGTCTACGAATATAAACCAAAGTATTAACAATGGTTATCAATATCTACATTTTCATATTTTTTCTAATTACTTACAACATGTTTATATTGCTTTTACAATTACAAGAAAGATAAACAGAATGCCCTCCAAAATAAATTATATATGCCTAGTTCATACATTTAGTAAATTCTATTATTGTTTTAAAGCACCTATTCTTTTCCAGAATTAGTGAAATTACCAGAACTATATCGTACTACATGAGAGATCATTAAAGAATTCTTCAAAACAGTTTAGGCAAAGAAACTCCATAATAAAAATACTCACAGGACATTGTATTATTTCAGTGAAAAAATTTTTGAGAATATTCTTGGACTCAAATGTTGAATCTAAAAAATCTGGAGACAAAGGGACACTTGAAGGTATTGGGAAGACATCTTTACCCCCATTCTGAGATTTTCATCTGTCGTGTCCTTTTGTGTTTGTGGATAGTTCAGAAATTCAGGTGTGTTTTCCGACAGAGGAAATTTAGAAGTTTGTGACAGAGAAGAGCGAAGGAAGTTAACCAATAGTTGCCACTTACTGACGGGTCACTAGACCAGTTTAGCTCTTGGCCCTGCCCCTCCCTCTGCAAGGTAAGTACAATCACAAGATACCTTCATTTTAGGGAGTGACTGTGCTCATGGACTGTTACCAGAGGGAATTTTTTCATGCATGTAAAATTAATTCAATTAATGCAAGAGTAATTATAGAAAATTAATTGAAATTAGATTATCAAAACACGAATGCACTAGACAAATCACCAAGACACTAAAATTCTGTTTCGTAGAACCCTTTCATTTATAGAATAAACTACAAACTGAGAAAAATCCTCACTAAGTCCAAGATTATTGCAATCTGATGATTATGAGGTTTTCAAAAACAGAATTTAAGTGAAAGATTTGGATGTGAAGAAAGGAGAAATAGCACATTCAGTCAATAGTAATGTGGAGCTGGGGAGTATTAACTCAGGTTATGTTTTCCAAAGTTCACGTGCACACCGAGTGCAATTTATTGTGTATTAACTAAGCAGAAAGTTAATAAGTGGGCAGAAAAGGGAAGTTCCAGGTGAAACTACTGTGGGAGACTTCAACCAACGTGTCTGCACAGTTCTTGGTGTCTATACCTAACAGATCTGCATCACACGTGGAATGAATGTGCATTGTGAGACTTTGTTAGGTGGGGAGGATCCACACAACTGGATCTCCTTCCTTGTGTCATCTTGAAGCAAAGAGCATTAATCAGACAGAGTACAAAGGAAACTTCTCATTTCTAACCATTTTTAAAGATTCTATGTGTAACCGCACTTGACAGATTGCATTCATCAGAGGAGCTACAAAAATCGTATGACATGAATATTTTGTGTGCATGGTTTTTGTTTGGCAGTATCTTACGTGAAATCAAAAGTATCCTTGAAAAGACAACAGCAGTATTAGTGTAATGTGGATGGTATGGCGTGAGAAAAGTTTAAACAATGTCTTTGTTGGGACGTCATTGATAAAATTAGGAAATCTTAAACAGGAATTCTTCCTGGCTTAGCACACGGAGCAGTGCTAAAAGAGTAAATAATGATTTGTAATGAAATTCTAGATTGCTTTCTAGAGGTAAATTATAAGGATGGTACTGATTATATTTATGTAAGATAAAACTTGCTAAGGCAACTGAACCCTTCTCTGCAACACTCAAGCCCTTAAAGAAAGCTGGAATTAGATCGTTTTTGACGTGTCACTGAGGCTTCTCTTGGGAAACACTGGAAGAGCTAATTAGGCGACATAATCACAGTGTTATTATGAATAGGACTTATTCTGAATTGTTTGAATTAGTTGTTTCCTTTCGAATTTCATTTCTGTTATTATTGCTCCCCATTATTAAAATCCTGCCATTCATAGTTTCCTAAGGATGATTTATTAAAATAAAAACTAAAGAGATCGTATGAAGCTACAAGACAACAATAATGATGAACGGTAGTTAATAGTTACTTAGGTCTTTCCACCATATCCACACCACCACACATGAATATATATTTTACATATATATATATCAACATATTATATATATATATATGTATATAATCAACCTATTCTTACAACAACACTGTAAGGGATCCTTTTTTTTTTTTTGTAAGAAAGATCGACCCTGTGCTAACATCTGCCAATCCTCCTCTTTTTCCTGAGGAAGACTGGCCCTGGGCTAACATCCATGCCCATCTTCCTCCACTTTATATGGGAAGCCTCCACAGCATGGCCTGACAAGCGGTGCGACGGTGCGCGCCCGGGATCCGAACTGGCGAACCCCGGGCCGCCGCAGTGGAGCACACGCACTCAACCACCTGCGCCACCGGGCCACCCCTGTAAGGGATTCTTGTAGCCAATATAAAATGAAAGGAAACCGAGCCACAGAACAGTCAGTGACCTCCTTGGGACCACAGCATCTGTGAACATCAAAGCCGAGACTAGATTTTCAGCGTCCTCTCCTTCCCCAGGATTCTTTTCCTCAGCTCACATGCCTGTGTTTTCTCCAATCACAGATTGTCTTATACGTAAGTGACCGTGGTCACAGGAGCACCTTTCTCTGCCCCCGGCCACCCCCACCCCATGGGCAGCTCTCTATCCTTGCTTTGCTAGGCCCAAATAAGAGGAAAAGGAAGTGTGTTTCTGGCATCTTAAGAAGTCGTGGCAAATGTTTCCATAAACCTTGTTTCTTGTGTTGCTCAGGGTCGGTGCACTCTTTGACTTGGGTTTCATATCCCTGTGGGTTACATAGGCTTCGGTGGACTGGCTGGAAGTCAAACTGTCGTAAATAATATAGTGTCTATGGTATAATTCTTTTCTAGTTCTAGACTTTTGTATCAAAACAAAAGTCTTTGTAAATTGGAAATGCCCATACGTTCATGTGAAGGAAAATATATAATAACGGCACAATTTAAAGCAACTGAGCTCTCATTAGGGGCCACACTTAACTATGATTGTGCTAAAAACATTTGAGAGTCAGCATGGAGCAGCATAATCATACCACAGTTTCTTTGTGCTTCTCTCAAGTATGTATGGAAAATTCCAGTCGTCAGGGTCCGGGTCGGAAGCCTCAGGCCCTCACCGCTGGGAATGTATAAAGAGGCTTTCATGTCTACAGTCTTCTGAAGCAGGAGCTCTGGCCAGGCTCCAGTAGTATAGGCAGTGCCATGTAAAAACCAGATGCGTGCGCATTTGAATCATTTCCTGGCTCCTCTCCTCTCCCAGCCTCTGGATGCTGGTGGAAGGTTTAGTCCTCGTCCTCTTCTATTTACATTGTCTTCCTAGGTGCCAGGGCTCACCCGGTGCCAAGGCTTTAAACAGCATATGTATTGATAAATCTAAGTTCAGCTCTAATCTCTCCTCTGAACACTGCATCTCAACCTTAACGTATCCTGAACAGAACTACTAACGTCTTCCTGCATCCCCCTTCTCCAACCTCATCCACTATCAATCTTCCCCGTCTTGTCAACGGTACCTGCAGTGATGCAAGCCAGAAGTCTAGAATTCATCAATTGTTCTCCAATGTATTTTATTTCACTGGCATGTACACGATATACATAGTGCTTACTACTGTACCCAATCCTAAGTATACACATGCGCGGGCACACACACACGTTTAATCTGTATAGCAATTTTATAAGGTAGGCACAATTAGCATCATCCTCCAATTTTACAAATGAGGAAACTGAGAACAGGTTACTTGTCCAAAGTTACAAAGCTGGTAGGAGGCTGAGCCGGAATATGGACCCAGAGAGCCCAGTCCAGAATCTGGGATCACAAGCACTGTGGATAGCTGGCCCTCCTTTTCATCCACTCACCACCCAGGCCCATCTGTCCGCTGTCAGATACTCACGTCTGAACACTGACCAGCACTCCACTATCTCCGCTTCTATCCGAGCCACCCTCACCTCTCCTCTGGCCTGCAGTAGCCACCAGCTGCCCGTGACGGCTTCTATACCCCAGGCTGAACGGCCCATTCTCCACTCAGGACCCAGGGTGATCATTTTAAAGCATAAACCAGTTGGTTTCTCTTCTCCGTCTACTTGGTTTCCGAGGCCTCCCATTCACTGTAAGAAGAGTAAAATTCAAACCATGCCCTTCCCCTTCGAGGGTGCGCGTGGTCCAGGCCCCGCCTACCCAGGCCCACTGGTCTCCACATCCCCTCCTCTCATTCTGCTCCAGCAGCACTGGCCTGTCTTCTTCCAAACAAGGAAACTTGCTCTCTGCTCGGGACTCAGCCCTGCCCTTTCCTCTGCCTAGACCACTCTCCTTCCAGGTGTCTGCGTGGCTGCCTCTGCCTCATCTCAGACGCAGAGGAGACTCCACTAACCTCCCCGTTGCGTGCCCACATCTCCACTGCTGGCAAGTTTCCTCTCATCACTCTGCCTTATTTTCTTCGTAGCATTTAGCAGTTTCTGAAATGATCTGTTTTGTCTACTTGTTTGTGTGTAAACCATCAGTCTTCTCTCATTGGGGACGGGGACTCTGCCTTTTCTACTTCTATATCTCCAGTCCCTACACCATATTAGGCCCCCAGATACCTGACGGTTGAGTGAACGAATCCTGGCTCTGTCACTTAAAAGCAGTGACCTTAGACTAAGTATTTAATCAATGGGAGTCTGAGTTTGTTCATCAAAATGGAGACGATCACACCTATATACTGGAGACTTTCTGAGGGTATTTGAAAGATTTAAGCAGAAATTAGAATTTTTTCTCAAGACTAGTGTACATGAATATAATATATTAAAATTTGGGGCTGATTAATAGTTTGTCATATTTAGTTTCACCTCAGTCAGAAAAAGCCTATATCCATCCCAGTTCTAAGATCTAACACAATTACTTATAATTCTAGACTCTATTAATTAAAGAATTAATATTATGTACCAATTATCTGGCTATATACTCCCATATGTGTACATGTATATACACACACACACACATATATACATGTATATGTATATACATGGTTGAACCACATGAAATTACTGATATTTTACTGTTTGGGGCCAAAAAATGTGCATTTCAGTGGCTTGACCTAATATCTCCACCTATTTCTGTCTATATCTATTTCTGTATATTTACGTGGCCACACATACATGTATACAACCTTGTGAAGCAGGAAAAACAGAATCATCTGATTATTTATCTGAGGCTTTCATAATAAAAAAGTAATTGAGCCAGCCTACTTAAGGTACCTAGGCCAAACTAAACAAGAGAAAATGTAGAATATTGGGCCTAAAATTCAACTTCAGTTAAGCACGTGTAAGCATTCACATGGATTGACTACTGAACACAGCTCTGAAGCTGCCTGTGCGCTAGGCAGAAAGTCAGAGCAGCCCCACCACATTACAATTCTGAGTGTCCATGACAGCCCCCATAAGCAATACTCTTTTTAAGTTGTCTCCACGTATTGATTTGCCAGACCATTCTCTTGATAAAATATAGACACTGGAAGGGGCGACAGTCGAAATATTTAACCACTAGCATGACCAGAGGCACATGATTGATATGGCCATGCTGGCACCCGGCAGTGGAACAATGGCCCAGGACAAGGATGAGGACACGTAGAACCCTCCGCTATGCGGAACCTGATACTTATCTTGGCCACACGGAAAAACTTCTCCTAGCCTAAAACCCTAATTCAGGCTATGATATCAGAACTCTTTGGAGATAGATGACATAATTTCAGGCCCATTGCACAGTTAGAAAATAATTGAAGTCATCTTGCTTACTCAAGATTGCATGAATAACCTAAAGGCACGTCAAAGTTACTAGGTTTGTAAATTTTTTTAAAATTTAAATTTGACACATTAAATTAGCTTGAAAATTCATTTATGGATTCCTTTTTGCATTCCTTTAAGGGAAAAACGCTAAACATTTGTTGTGTTAAAAACAATAAACACTCATGTAACTTTTTGTAAGAATTTGAGGAAGTGAAAATTAAAAACTGTACTCAACTGCTATTTAGTTACTCAATAGCTTGTAATAACTCTTTGTTATTACTCTATAATGTGTTAAAGCTAAAAATGTCTTTTCAGTGTAAAAATTGATGGAGTAACAAACACATAAAACTTAGTCCTTTGGGTTAAATATTAAGTCAATTTTCCCTATAAAGTATGATATCAATTGAACAAGTAATATTTCATAAAACTTACCACTTATGAATGTGTTTTAACATGTTTTAGCATACATATAGTAATTTATTTGAAAATTATTGAACATTGATTCTTTTTAAATTCGAGTTTTCTCATTTCTATTTTGAAATGGAAAAAAAAGACCACAATGTATGAAAACTAGAAATATATATCTGTTTGAAAAGCAAATCAATAGAGCAGTATATATCAAGCACATTTTTCTTAACTGTTTAATATTGCTTCTCTACAAAATATTTTTTCAAGCTATTTGTAAATTGCTAGTAAGTAATTAGTGATGGCACTCTAGGTTAAGGACTAAGTATATGGATTTTGCATTTATTAGCTGTAACTTCAAGTTCACCTGTGCTCCAAAGGTACCCTAGCACTGGAAAAACCTGCATAAAGTATTAGGAAAACACAAACACTCAAGAAAAGGCAACAAACTGCCAGAGATGATAGATAAATATACAACAGCGAAGACATGGTTTCCATAATGAGACCAGAATCTGACTGTAGTGTAGCTAAGCTTACTCCTGGATATATTTGGTTTGCAACTATTTAAATAATTAGTTTGCTAATTCCACAGGACATAACTAAAAATAAAATTTTTTGAGTGTTTGTAACACATATGGGCTATCATTTTCATTCAGAGACATTAGATTTGCTTGTATGGAACTATAAACTGTGAAACAATTTGGATAACGGAGAAAGTTGTTAACAGGTCATTGTTAGCTACTCCATATCAGCTACTAGATAAGACAGCATTAGCTTCCATGCACAAAAGCCGTCAATCAAGAATTAAATGACACATTTTGGTGGAAATCTTTGATTGGAAATGTGAGGTGCAGATGAAAAATAGTCTATTACAAATAGTTCTGTGACCTAAGATCGCTTTAGGATATTAGCAATCTTCAAAATGATAATGTTTGTCAAAGTACTATTACAATTAATAATTGTAATTATAATAATTATAAATAAATAATAATTATTATAAAATAAAGTTATTACTCTGATGACGTCGTAGCTCTTTTTTTAAAAAAATTTTACATAATGGTTATAATGGCCATAGAGAAATATGTAAGGTGAACATATACTTACTTTTATCTACTTAGATCATGATTTTGATGAATACAACTTCCCATTTTAAAATTTATTTTGCATACAAAAGAAAAGACAATAAAATGAAAAAACGTTGAGAATTTACTTCTGGTACATACTGGAATCTTTTAATACTATATCTGCTATCCTTAATGCTTTCTTCCCTCTCTCTCTTTCCCCATCTTTAAAGAAAACAATGAAAGGGAAAAAGAAATAGCTGAATAATACTTATTATGTGCCAGCCGCTGTTTTAAGCAGGGCATATATATTCATTCAACACAAAAACAGATTCAGACATCAGGATTATTAGTGCCTCCAGTAACTTGGCAAAAGCAAATGTAAATCCTTTCTGGAGAAAGAGAATATTGCAATAGGCCTCAAGTTATCTCCATATTTTGTATATACAATGTCCAGTGCTCCATCAAAAACACCCAAGCATGTGAAAGACAAGACAATTTGATCAAACCTGGAGCACTAGCAGGCCATAGATAGAGATACTCAAAAGACGTAGATAAAACAGTTACAAAGTCTTTAAAATATATATATATATAATATATTCAAGAATATGATAACAAGGTTCAGAATTTTGACAGAGATCTAGAAACTACAAAAAGAAAAACCTCTAAAAATTCTAGAACTGAAAAATACTATAACTGAAGTTAAGAACTCATTTAATGGGGTAAGTGACAGATTAGATACAGCTGAAGAAATAATTAGAAAAATAAAATATTAGAAAATATTGGTCAAAAGAAAATGTCCAAAATGAAGAACAAGGAGACCAAAAGTAAACAATGGGGGTAGAAATATACATGTAATTGAAGTCCCATTAAGAATGGTGAGAGTGGGACAGAAGCAATATTAAAAGAGACTATTAATGGTAATTTTCCAAAATTGTTGAGAGATATCGAGACACATTTAAAAACCATACAAACTTTCATTGGGATAAATGCAAAGAAAACCATGGCAATCATGGTTTAACTACTGGGAAATCAAAGATATAAAGAAATAATTACAAATAGTGAAAAAAAGAGAGAACAGATTACTTTTAAAAGACTGATTTCTGACATCAACAGAAACAGTGAAAGTTATAAGACAATGTAATAATGTCTTAAAGTGGAGAGAGAAAATTAACAATCTAGAATTTGGTTCCCAGGAAAAGTGCACATAAGAAAAAAAGATAAAATAAAGACATTTCAGAAAAAAAATCCCACCAAATCATCAGTATACTAAAGGAAATAGTATATGTAATCTCAGAGACTCAGGAAGGAATGAAGAGTATATATGACTATATAAAACCATAATAACAATAATTATTGCTGGACTTAAATTATATAAAATTAAATACCTAAGAATAGCATACAATTCAGGAGAGGTACAAAAGTACCTTAAGGCATTCATTCTAAGGTTCTCAAGTTTCCCACAAAGTGATAAAACTACAAATTTGCATTATACTTTGATTAGGTCAAAGATGCAGCCTGTAACCTCAGTAGTAACCAGTAAAACAATTTAAAGAATGTAAAAATAATAAGCTAATGGGAAAGGGGCAATGGAATGATAAATATACTCAATCCAAAAGATGGCAAGCAAAGAGATAAAAAGAAATGTAGCGCAGGAAGGACAAATAGAATGCACATAGTAAGTCAGCATATTTAAACTCAAATATGTCACTATTATGTTAAATTTAAAAGGACTCAGTACTCCACTGAAAAGACAAGTATAATCAGATTGAATGATAAAACAACATTTACTCATTTGCTGCTGGTAAAGAGACACATCTAAAACATAAACGTATAGAAAATTTAAGAAACTAGAAGAATGGAAAATGATAAGCCATGCAAACAATAACTAGTGGAAAGCCAGTTGTACAAGTTTTAGTATCAGTCAAAGTAGAATTGAAGGCAAAAGCATTAATAGAGAGACAAAAAGAGATGTTTTATTACGACAAAAGTTTCAATTTTATACCAGGAAGATATAACAGTTCTAAATTTGTATCTAACTAAGTATTTCTCAACATTTTTTCCATTATCATCCTATCCCCTTAAGAAGGCTTTTTAGATATGTTTTTCCCCAATCATCTCCTCCCAAGAAATTTTAATACCACATATACTACATCTCAGTTTATGTACTGAGTCTCTGTGGAGGGCCATAGACCATTGTGATATGTAAGGATTTTTTTGCTTCCCAAGAACCAATTATCACTGCTCACTGTGAAGGTATGATCCAGCACAGCATTAAAATATTAGTTTATCAGTTTAAACTATATAAAAATTCTAATATTTAACCATTTTATCTATAAAAATGGCAATTTCATATTGTTAACACTAAAAGGAAAAATAGGCAAATCTACAATTATGGGAGAGTTGTTAACGTATTTCTTTCAGTAACTAATAGAAACAGAAAAAAATCAGTAAAGGTATAGAAGATATGAATAACACAATTAACAAATTTTCTAATTGACATATAGAGAGCAATATGTCTGTATTGCTAACAACAACAGAATAAACATTCGTCTCAAGTCCATGTGAAACATTTACAAAAGTTGACTGCATATTGGTCACGCATACAAGCTGCAACAAATTGTGAAGATCTAAGTCATATGCGGTACTATCTATGACCAGTAGAATTATACTAGGAAACAATGACAAAAAGATAACTTAAAAAATCCCCATACATTTGAAGATTAATAAATGTACTTCTAAATAATCTATGGATCCAAAAAGAAATAATAATTGAAATTATTTTGAGTTGATAATGGAAACAGTACATTTTGGGATGCAGCTCACATTGTTAGAGGAAAATTTATTGCTTTAAATGTATATATTCAAAAAGAAGAAAGACCGAAAAGTAATGAGCAAAAAAAAAAAAAAAAAAAAACCATAAGAAAATAGAAAAAAAATCCTCAGCAAATAAACCTAAAGAAAGGAGAAAGAAGAAAATACTAAAGGACTGAAATTAATAAAAGCAGACAACAAATACACATAAATAAAGAGGATTTAAAAAGTCAAAAGTTATTTTCTTGAAATATCTAATAAAATTGATAACCCACATGGCAAAACTGTTGGAGGAAAAAAGAAATGGCACAATAAACTAATAGCAAGAATTAAAAGTGAGACTAATATTAAAACAGGGTAGTATGAACAACTTCATGTTAATAAATTCCAAATTTAGATAAAATAGATAAGACCTAGAAATATATAACTCACCAAAACTGAAAATAAAAGTAGAAAATCTGAATAGCCCATAAAAATTAGTAGAATTAAAGCTATAACTAAAAACTCGTCCACAAAATATTCCAGGACCAGATAGATTCATTTACAATTTCTAACAAATATTTAAGGTAGAAATAACAGGAATTTATGTAAATTTCCCCAAAGTGGAATCTTGATAAGGTCGTTACCAGAAAGGATAATTTTAGGCTAATTTTTTCATCAACATACTTCCAAAATCCTAAAAATTATTAGCAGTCCAGAAACAAGGTAATAAGAGATTTAAAAAAAATAATAACATATTGTGATCAAATTGGGATTATTCCAGGAATTCAAGTTTGATTTGACATGACAAAATCAATCACCATCACAATAGAATAAATGGAGAAAAATCATATAACAGATATCAGAAAGAACATTTCATAAATTAACAACTTACTGAAAATCCTAGCCAGTACAGTAAGACGAAGTTATCAATATTGAAAAAGAAGATATATAACTGCCAATATTCTTGGATAGCATGATCACCTACATAGAAAAATCCAAAAAATCTACAGATAAATTATTAGAATTAATAAGTGAGTTTAGCAAGGTTGCTGATAACAAATTCACGGACAATAATAAATTGTTTTTCTATGTATTAGTAACAAAAAGTTGAAATTGAAGAGAGATAACATTTAGAATAGCATCAAAATACTAAGTGCTTAGTAATATATCCAGCAAGGAATGTGTAAAATGACCACAAAGCAAGCTAGAAGATAGTATTGAGAGAAATTAACAAAGACCTAAATAAATGGAGGGATATACTACCTTCAGGAATAAGAAGACTCAGGAAAGATGTCAATCTTCCCAAATTGATCAATATCCCAACAATGTTTTGTTTTTTAGGGAGGAATCTTAAGTTAATTCTAAAATTTATATGAAAACGCGGAGAACCAAGAATGACCAAAATGATTTTGAAGAAGAAGAAACCAGGAGATTTTAGCAATGGGTGAAAATATTTGTAACATAGCAATCAGAGGTATCAAAATATATAAAGAATTCCTATAAATTTATATATAAATGATTTGATTAGACATTTGACAAAGAGGATATTTACATGGCAAATATACATGTGAAAAAGTGCTCAAACTCATTAATAATCAGGGAAATGCAAAGTAAAACCACAATAAGCTATCACTCCACACCTACCGAATGCTAATACGTAAGGTTAGTGAGGAAGTAAACTGTCATACATTGTTGTTGGGAGTGTAAATTATCTTAACCACTTTGAGCAATTTTGAATTTTCTACTGAAGTTGAACATAAACATTCTCTGTGGCCCAGCAACTTATTCCTAGGTATATGCTCCAGAGAAATACATACACATGTGCGCCAGAGACTGGTGAAGAATACTCAGGCCAGCACTGTTCGTAATAATAAAAACTAGACGCAACTCAAATATTTTTTCACAGTAGGATGTGTGAATAAATTGTTGCATATTCAGATAATTATACACTATGCAATAATGAAAATAAACAAAATACAGCTAGACGCAACAACCTAATGAATCTGAAGATACAATGGTGAATGAAAGAATGGAGGAGGCATGATGGGATTTTTGAGGTCGCAATAATGTAATTGTGTTCTATTTCTTGGCTTGGGTAATGATTGACACTGAGGTTCACTTATGACAAGTGAACCATTCTGTACATTTCTATGTCATATATTTTTCTGTAGGTGTGCTATAGTTTAATACAGAAAGTTAAAAATAACATAAAAACTATATTTCTCTTAAATGTTTAAAGCACTCAACAGCACTGTATGCAAAAATAGTTATAATTCCGTGAAATAATTTTTATAACTTGTAAGCAAATAGTACCAGTTGATACACACACATGATGCTCACTGTCTTTCATATACTGTTCTAAGTGCCTTACAAATAAAACTCAATCTTCTCAACAATCTTATGAGGCAGATACTATGAACACCTTCATCTTATAAATAAGTAGAGTGAGGCCCACAGAGATTATGTAACTTGCTCAGAGTCATGGAGCTAATAAGTGAACCACAAGGAATGGTGCCAACTTCTGCACCGTTCACCAGTATCCTGTACTGCCTCCCGAAACTTCAGAAGTTTAAAGTGTCAGATTCATCTGTTGTGAACGCATTTAAAATGAAACAATGTTGTTCCTCTATACATTGGAACCTCCTCTGTATATACATATTGAGTAGATTGCTTTAACATTTTGAAACAGATATTTTAATGTTTTGTATAAATATTAAAAAAATATTTTCTAACTCATCCTTAGAATAATTGAAGGTGGATTTTAAACATATAAAAAGAGTTAAAGATCGTCATTAAAAAAGCTGGGGTTGAATACCAACTCTATTAGCTGTAACTTTTCCGGACCTCAATTTCCTTTCCTTTAAAATGGGCACAACTAACCCTTCCCTAACAGGAATGCTCTCAGAAAGAAGTGACTTGACATTTGTGTTACGAGCTAAGTGACTCATTACATGTAAAAACAGATCCATCAGCACAGCATTAAATCTTAGAAATTTTAGAACCTAAAGGTACCTCACTTTAAATTTCCATTTTACAGACTTGAGAGTCAAAAATGCTAAATAACTAGCCAAAAGAATTACTCTTAGTAAGACCAGCATCTGGAACTTGAACTCAGGGCTTTAGGTTACAAGTTCAGTGCTCCTTGAAAAAAGTTTGATCCTTACTTTTTTCTTCCTGTTTTCCCTTCTCTCCCTCCACGTAAAATACAGAAACTGAATTTTTAAAAATTGTATATTATTGCCATTTAATTCAATAAATGCATTTGATTTATTTCTTTTTTAATGATTTACATTAAAGGAGACATTTTAATTAGGCTGTGTTCTCCAACTTGCTGTTTTTTTGACACGAAAACTATGTAAAAAGCTTTTCTATACATTTGTCTTCAAGTTTGGGAAGGTCTCTGCCCTCGATCCCTCTCTCATGTGCCCACAAACAGGCACGTGGGCGCAACATATTAATGAGATAGAAAACGTTTCTCCATTATTTTATTTATAAACCATTGAATTATTTTTAAATGATTAATAATTTTTTAATAATTAAAAGAGATTTATAGAGAAGAGTTTAGAATGTTGGTTCTGGTCATTCGAACTGCTATCACACATATTTCTGTCTGTTTTATATTTACCTCTTTTGTTTTAGTTTAAGTTAAAGATTATTCTTTACTCCAAACACAATAATAAAGGTCTAGAAAAATAGAAAATAAAAATTACTAAATGATTAAAATAACTAATACTTATATTTTCCAAATCAAACTAAAAACCAAATTGAAATTGGTTTCGTTTAATAGAAAAAGCAAGAACTAGTCTTAAAGACATGGAAATATACTATATTTCCATCACATGGAAAACAACTTTTTTCTTAAATTTAATGACCTTTCCTAAATCAAGGCCTTCTTTAGACTCTATTACTGCAGCATCTCCATTTACGAGAGTGCTCTACACTTTGGTGAATGACTGAGTTCTTTCATCTGACTAGACCCAGCTGGCAAGTGGCATAATGAGAAAGGAAAATGAAAGTCTTTTTTTTTCTCCTGAAAAACCAAGAAATGATAACTCATATTCAGACTGAAGCATTAGTTGCTTGTATTACTGCACAAACTACACATCTTAATACAAATAGTTTGTACTGTTTTGTGAATAAATGATAATATAGTATATTTTAATTTTAAAAGTTTTTCTATGATGTGTGGTTTCCCTAAACACTATTTGGATAAATATAAATGCATATTTAATTAATTTGAAAAATTAAACCAAACTGACCAATTCTAAAACAGAAAATTTAGTTAAAACGTTCAAACCAATAAAATATGTACAGTAAAATATATATATCCCATTTATGGAGAAAGATCTCAAATAGCTGGGCATGCGACAGGACAAAAAGTTCTCCTACACACATGTAAATTGGGAGGAAGTCGGGGCTGGAGCAAGCGCTTCGTTCTGACCGTGAGGAGGCTGTGCCCAGCGATGAGGGGCCCACAGTCGCTCCAGCAGCAGCGATGGGCTACCACCTCCTCCCTTCCAGGACTCCAGCCGGGTGCTGCTGCTCTCCCAGCGGGGTCAGAGGCGCATGGGAGAAACTCAATAGCATTGAAGGAAGAAGCTAGTGCAGCAAATTAGAAACAAAATAGAACTCTTTCTTCTTCTACTTTCTAATTTTCCTCTCAACTTTAAATGTCACACAATAATAAATAAATATTCATAATTTTTTCAATTGAATATGTAATAATTTATGGAGAGAAAAGTCGAACAATGCTAAAGTATATGTATATATATACGAAAAGTAAGCTTTGCTCCCATCCCATACTCAAAGTTCTCCTCTCAGAGGCATCCATTGTTCAAGTTTTAATCTGAATTTCCAGAAATTTTCTCGGTGTATGTGAATGTGTATATGTAGTTATACAAATGTTAACACATCTTTTTTTTCACTTAATACATCTCGAAAATCATTCCAGATTTGTGCATGTAGATCTATTTCATTCTTTTAAATAACTATATGATATTCCACTGTATAGATTTAAAATAACGTATTCAACAACTCACCTATTATTGGGTTCAGGTAGTTTCTGGTTTTTTATATTACAAACAATGCAAAAATAAACATAATTTGATATGTTCTTAGACTAAGGTATACTAGGGTCAAAGAATGTAAAACATTGACCATTTGGTGTCTTTAGATATCAAATTTTGACCAATTCTGGCATATGTTAACCTCCTTATATCTACACCTGGGTCCATGGAAACACCCCTCATGCCAGACTAGCCCTGGACACCACCTCCCATCCCAGGCGAAAAGAGGAATATTTTTAGAACCCAAAACGCTTAAATATCCTTAGGTACATTTGAGTCATGTATAAACTCCTCTTTTATGTGTCTGAAACAGTGGACAGGTAATGATGATTTTCATCACATAGAAAGGATATTTGATGTATTTCTCACTTATATGTTAATTACGACAATGTGAAACACAAAACGTATTAATAAGAAAACCATCTGAGCAGGAATTTTAATAAAAGATTTTATGTGAATTCACCAACCACTAGAAAGGAAAAACTAAGACAATCCGAAACTTACAAAAATAAACTCCATCAAAATCTCATTACCAATCTTAATTTTTTCCATCTTCCCTTACAAATACAAGAAAGGAGGGGAGGGAGAGAGGAAGGAATGAAGGAAGAAAAGAAGGAGGGAAAGAAGGAAGGAGGGAAGGAGGGGAGCAAGCTGAAATGTACAACACACACTTTCTTTACTGGCATATTGGCTAAGGCTGTTATTGTCATACTTCTATACTGTATGCAAATAAATGTATAAAGCATCCATGAAGGGATTTAGATTTTCAGAATATTGGGATATTTGTACAGTAGCATATTAAGAATTATATACTGCTTAATAGATTTCTGTGTGTTTTGTGTCATGCTATTTTTAGGTTTATCGGAAACTATAAACTCTGGTCCCTATTCTCCACGCGTAGGCTGTTAACTGTAAGCCCTCTCCCAGAGGAGATGCCAGCAGGAATGCTCTGACCCAAGGAGGACCCACCAGTGCCTGGATTTGGGTAACTGAATCGCATCAAATCCCACCCCTAGAATGAGGCAGCCGCCCCGTTCCATTGGGGCGAGGCCTCAGAGCAGATACTCAATGGACAACCAGTTCACCAAAAATGTGTCTCCTGAGGACTCCTCCAACTCAGTTATCTGCATGTTTTCAGTTCTTCTCTATAGAACCAGAATTGGAATGGAGGAGATACTAAGTGAAATAATGTAGATAATCTAGGACAGTGATTGGCACTTAGGAAAAAGACACTTGTCGTGTAACACTGAAGTCCCCAGCTGCAATGAACACAGGGCACGCCCCTTCCTGTCTGAAGGGTGCTCCAGCCACCAAGTCTCACATCAGCCCCTTACAAGAGAAATGAGGCTAGGATGGGGGACCTTCCCTGGGGAGCAGTAGTCCTCCTGGGGAGAAACTTTCCCAAACCCAGGACCTTGTTTTGTTTTTGTTTTCCTTTGGTAGTGAGAGTATTTTGGAGGTGAAATCATGTAAATTTGGATAACTGAGTAAAGGTAAACTATAAAGGGAAGTGGTAGAAATAAAGGATGGGAGAGGTGGAAGAAAAAAACACATTAATGCTATTGAGTCAATATTAGTCTTGTCAGGGTGAAGCACGGAATTTGGAAAGGAAAAAGGCATCCTAGAAGGATTCCAACAGCCTCATTTTAAAGATGAGGGAACTGAGGCCTCCAAAGTTTAAGAAATTTGCCTTAACTCACACAGGTTGTCTCTGGAAGTTCTGAGCCACTAGGTGAGGTTTCCTGACACCGAGGGCATTTCCCACGACACCACATTGCATCAGTGTTCAAGCCCATCACAGCTGTGGACCTTCTTGCTGGTACTCAGGGCTGCTGGCTTCTGGGACTACTGTCCCATGTCTCCAAGGACCCCTGCTCTCTCTAACTGCTAGGGGTTCCAAGTTCAAATGATGATGGAGAAGACGCCAATGATTTAATTGACCATCTCAGGCCTGTAAAGTAGTTTAATCAACCAATGGGAAAACTTTGGCTCTCTTTAACATTATAATTTTTAAGAACACCATTACAAATATATTATTTCAGAAGAATGACATGCCTTCAGTTGATCATATTAAAGATCATAATAATAGAAGTAAATATGCATATAGATAGAAAATTTAGTTTTTTTCTTGAATTCCAATTTGCATAAACTCACCTCTTCTGTTTCATTTTTATTCATCACCACCTCCCTCCCAAACTCTCCTTTGTTCCTCCCTTTCTCTGCACATACTCCACTATTTGTTTCTATGTTCAACCAGAATATAAGTTTCCTGAAGCTAGGAATTATAGCTTATCTATCTATCTTTTTCTTTTTTTTTTTGGTGAGGAAGATTGGCCCTGAGCTAACACCGTTGACAATCTTCCTCTTTTTGCTCGAGGAAGACTGGACCTGAGCTAACATCTGTGCCAATCCTCCTCTATTTTGTATGTGGGATGCTGCCACAGCGTGGCTTGATAAGCAGTGTGTAGGTCCATGCCCAAGATCCAAACCCATGAACCCGGGGCTGCTGAAGCGGAGCATGCGAACTCAACCACTACACCACCAGGCCTGCCCCTTATCTATCTTTTTATTCACTTCACCTCAACAGGCCTACCCCTTGACCTGTTGAAAGCACACAGTAATGTTTTCTGAATAAAGGTTTGACACTTTCACATGTATATATAAATGCAATTTTTTAAAAACTCCAATTTGAGAATAACTATAAAAAGTTTGATCTACAAAAGATTGTTAGAAATAATTCAATACAACCAGTTGCTTTGACAGATGATGAAACTGAGGTCAAGAGTAAGCAAGTGGCTCAGAGCCAGCCAACCAGTAGGAGCCTGGGTGGGGATGCCCACCCTGTCCCCTGTGTCTGTCTGCTGCTCTTTTCAGTGTGTTCCTTGCAATCACTTTCCACATACAAATTAAATCATTCAGATATTGAAATGATAGGAAGGTATAAATGCCCTGATTATGCACTAGAACTCTGACACACTGCACTCTCTGTATTCAAATCTCCAACAACCCCTGGGACATAGTAGGTATTCAGTCAGTTTGGGTTTCTACATCCCTTTTTTCCTTCTCTCCCCCAAACTTCCACATCAATCACTTTAAAGATTGCTGACATACCAAGTGTGCATTATCTCACAAATCAAAGTTAGCGTGTTGACAAAGCCATCTACGATGCTTGTAGAAGCCAATGGTACTGACCCCAAGGCTGCTCTCATGTGAATGATGGAAGTGCTCCCCAAGGTGCATTCTTGGGAGAAAAGGGGATGCCCATGGGGATGCTCTGAGGGGAAATGGGGATGCCCATGGGGACGCTCTGAGGAGAAATGGGGATGCCCATGGGGAAGCTCTGAGGAGAAATGGGAATGCCACCATGGGGAGGCTCTGAGGAGAAATGGGGATGCCACCATGGGGAGGCGCCAATAGAGAGGGTCTCATTGCATTTCCAAATGCCACGTCCCTTCTTCCTCAGCCAGATATGCCTCCAAGAAGAAAGATTCCTACTTGTCTGTAGACTTCTTTGGGATACACAAGTTGAATCCATAGGATGGTGGATTCTTTGGATAAGAATTTCTGTACATCAAGGGCCTCCCAATAAGTTATCTACCTCCCCTCACAAGTTACCCCCCAAAAGTCAATGTGAGTTGAACCACTTAGAATACCTGTTAGCTTCTGCATAAGACGTTCTCAAGTCTACTCTGATTCTTAATTTTGACGGTTCTCTTTAATAGAATGAAGCCTTTTAGTCTTGTTTGGGATTAGTTTACCGCTTAATAAATTCCTTCCAACACTATGTTCTGTGAGTCAACAAGCAGCTTCCCCTGTGATTTGAGCCTGGCTAACAACAAATAGAGTTTAGAAGACTGAGGGCCAGGCAGAGGCATTTTCCAGGTGGTGCATTCCCACTTTGAAGAAGCTTGATCATTTTACTTTTGTGTGTGTTTGAGTAACACGTCCTTTGGCTGAAAATAACACAAGTCAACTTTTGGAATGCCCTCCTCTGTACCACTGATGTGTTGACTTCTAGATTATATTTTAGGCTGGACTAACACCAAAAACATGTTTCAAAGACAGTTGAAAATGCCAAATTTGAAAATCATTTAAATAATTTAAAGTATATGAAGCGTAGTGAATTCTCAGCCAACATTTTAACTAGGTATTTATTGAGAACCAACAATGGGTAGCTTTGTGCTGAATACCATGTAAGGCATTAAAAGATGTATTGGTACAATTATTTTCCCTAAGCTGATGTCTGTTCCTAACACATCTTGAATTTTTCCACCCTTGCCCTTAGTAACTTGATTCGAAAAAGAGTTTCTCCCAGCTAGTTTGCTGACGTATAGTCACCACTGATTTTGTCTCATGCTGTCCAACCAACTCAGTACGGTCTGAAATCGGACAGCTTGAAGTGTCAGGTAAAAATCCTTATAAAGAGGGTACAGATTTTGGAGTTGCAAATAGTTAACTTTGGGCTTCTACTTGAGACAAAAAGTGACTTCATTTTATTAGAGAAAATGTCAGTCAAGACGTGACTACTGACACCCGTCTTTGTTTTGCCAGCCAGTAATAAAAGCTAGAGGAAATGGAGGAGCTGCTGCTAGGCATTTCAACACACAAAGTCCTTGTTTTCCCACTAGGCGCTGCAGAAAAGCATTGTCCACTCACTGCACATCCTCTGCATTTCGGAGCTAATATCTTTGCAGTTTTTAACTTGCTACATTATAGTCTTATGCAGTTAATTTTGTTAACCCTTTGAAATGCACTGTTTGATACCTTGCTTAATATTACTGCTAACATGACCCAGTTTTTACATTTCTATTTCTCAATGTTGAGCATAGAAACCTTTAAAAAAAAATCAAGTAAGAAATTTTGGAAACAAAGTAATGGCTTCAAGTAATCCTGTCTTATTTGCTATTGCATAACTTTGAGAAGGGTAATAAGGAAATCCATGTTAACCATATATTACTTGAATTGCTTTTATAAAATTGACTCTGGATTGGAATGATTTTTAGCAGGGGTCCCCCTCAACACGTAACAACGACGTGTCTTTGAAAACAACAGCAGCCCAGCGTTATCTGCCTGCTTCCTGCAGCATTTAGCGTGTGCACTGTACATGAATGCATATGCCTGCCCCCGGGGCAAAGAGCTTTCCTCGAACATTTTCATAGTCACTCTGGCTAAAGCAAATGAAGAAGAGAATCGACAAATGATTAATTAGTCCCCAGGCTCAATCACTTAAGTCTCTAATTAAATATCTCACTCTGCTTTCAACTATTGCAGGAAAAGATAATTAGCATATTTCCAGCGCTAATACAGAAGTTTTTATTTTCCTTTATAAATAATATCTAAATCATCAGTCATATAACTCAGTGCCTGCATCTCCCCTGCTGACTTGTAAATCCAGAACATTTTTAAAAAATACAACAAGGCGATAAAGTGCATTTTCCTCAAGAATACATTTTTCTGACACACGTTCTACAGGTTTTTCTACCTTCAATCTCATTACCACCTTCTTCCTCTCTCCCTGCTATTGCTTCCCCTTGAGTCTGCTATCAACCAACAAGACAAACTCAAGAAAAAAGCCGATCTCCTTCTTCCCTGCTCCGCAACCCGCACCAATCTCTTTACCAATATTTTCTCATCCTGCCCTACCGAAAAGAAAAATGACCCAACTCTAAAATTTACACTGGAGAAGAAGTAATGCATTCACTTAAAAAAAAAAAAGCAGTCCTCCTCCATGGGGGCTCAAAATGCAGTGAAAATGCCAGAGTCCCTCCTTGGGCTGATTGGAATGAAACGGTTAATTCAGGGTAAGTGATAATGTGTAGTCAGTTCGCCTAGAAAAAGGAAGGAAATTCAAAAGCTGGTTGCTGTAGTAACCATCACAGACCAAAAAATACATATGTCCAGGTTCATTTTAAATAAAACTCCTGCTATCTCTCTGGGATTCTGTTCTCAAGAAAAATGAGCTTGCCGCTTAAATTCGTTGTACCTACCTCAACCATTAAACAAGACATTTAACCATAGTGGCAGTTCTGTGACCTTTGAATGCCGTGAAATCTCTGAGCGGTGCTGCTCGGTCATGAAGACTTGTGCTGCAGAATCCAGCAACTTCATCCAGGATTAGGAATATAATTAAGTAAAAAAAAAAAAAGAAAGAAAGAAACACGAAAGCACACAGAGCGATCGAGAGAGAAGGAAGGTGGAAAGAGTCTCTCTGGGCGAGTCCACCACTTTTCTCCCAGACAAGTGCTGGACGGGAGCCGAGGCTGCTGCAGTGCCCAGACCCACCGACTGGCTGGGGGAGCAGGCGGCCGGCCTTCGAGGCTGGGAGGTGCTGTCAGTTGCCACAGGCAAGGGGAAGCAGAGACCAATCGGCTTCAACTCTAGCAGCTTACTGGAGTGGAGCCTTTTCTGTTTGTTTCCTCATTTCAAGAGTGACGTCAAAGGGTTTAGTTTTTCCTCTGCATGTGCTATTAATTTTAAAGTGCTGTGCTATGGGAAGAATGCCTGTGTGCCTGTGGTTAGCCTGGGCACCTCACTCTCAGGAGAACCCAAGAAACATTTTCTAGATTCAGGAATAAATCTTTAAAATTTAAAAACCCTTGCAGCTAGGTGTATCAACAAAACAAAAACAAAAAATAGACAAAAATCCCTGAGCTAAATAATAGCAGCAAGATTTATACTTTTTCCAAATGTGAGTGTATGTACATATGCCCACTTCACAGCTGTTGCTTATTTTTGAACTAATTCATTTTTACCCTTACCTAAAAATGAGTCATTAATTAACCTTTTAGCCATGGATGCAGAATTGCACACGTGAGCTGGTGAAAAACGCTATGTGCCGTGAGAAACAGAGATCGTGTTTATCTGCCGACCCCTGCTCTTCCTTCTCCCCTCCAGCTTCCGTGGTGAAGCGTGGGGACCACTAACGCTGGGAGAGCCCTCCTGCACCCCCACAGGGAGCCCTTCAAGAAGGAGGCAAGGGGACGCCCTGCAGGCAGCCTGGGTCTCAGCACGCCCTCTCCCACAGGGTGTGAAGGCACAGTGGTCTAGGGACACTTCCCCTCCCAGGCCCAGCCTACCCCTGTATTCCTCCTGCTGCCCTGGAAGCCTTGGGGGTGGCCATCCGCTGTTTCTGCCTCCCCCATACTCTTCCTTCTCCCCCCGCCCCATTCTGCTAACACAACCTCTTTTTTTGGAAACTTCCCTTCCTCTGTCTGTGGATACATAGCCTTCCCCTCTCTCCCATCCCCACAGCAGAACTATAAGGGCATGTGACCCAGACTGACCAATCAGGTTTCCCCATCACTCTAGACAGAGAACGTTTCAGGGGTAGGCACCACACTCAGAAAGGCCTGCGCCCTCCTTCAAGTATTAGTAGTGGTTCTTTGAGAAGGGAGGTGTTTCTCTCTCTCTAAGATCTGACGAGCTGGGGGTGTGCAAGCCTGTAGTTGTCGGGGTTCATCTGTGATGCTGAAGACATAGCAGTGAAGAAAAAAGATAGGATCTGCTTGCATGTCGTGTACACTTGGGGAAGGGTGAAGAGAGGCAATAAAAATAAGCAAATATATAGTGTCAGTGGGTAACAAGGGCTTTGAAATAAAGGAAAGTAAGGTCACAGAGTAGTGTGTGTCTGTGTGCATGTGTGTATATGTGTATGTGTGTGTAGGTATGTATATGCATGTGTGTACATATGTGTGTATGTGTGTGCACGTGTATGTGTGTATATGTGTATGTGTGTACGTGTGTATGTATGCACGTATATATGTGTGTGTGTATGTATGACTGTGTGTGTATATGCATGTATATGTGTGTGTGTGCATGTATGTGTGTGTGTGTGTATTTGCATATAGAATTGGCAGGATTTCAAGACGTGGTGTGTGAGAGGAGAGGAGGAATCAAGGATGATCCCCAGGCCCCTGGCTTGAGCAACTAGAACAGAGTTGACCCTCGCTGATGTGGGGAAGGCAAGGAGAAGTAGCTGGTGTTGAGGTGAAAGGAAGCACGGTCTGGACCTTCATTCAGCAGCAACAAAGATGTACTGCTTGCCCCCTCTGCACCAGACACTGTTCTAAGTGCTGGAGACCAAGCAGAGAAAAAACAAACAAAAAAGCCCTTGCCCTCATGAAGCTTAATTCTTCTGAGGAGACACAGACCATAACAGTAAATTAAAATTGTTACAGGGTATTTACTAGTGATAATATTGTGTAGAGAAACTTCTGACAGGGCGGGGTTACTGGTTAGAAAGGGGCTTGCAATTTTACATGGAGTTGCCAAGGAAGGTCTCACTGCAGAGGTGACATTTGAACAAGACTGAAGTTGAGGAGGAAAGAAGATGGGGCAGAGTGTCCCAGGTGGGGGTGGGGGGTGGGGAGTGGGGGGACATGTCAAGTGTGGAGGCTCTGAGGTGGGAGAGTGGCCAGTGAGTAGTCGGCGATGGCAGTGGGTTTATAGGGACGGATCATGCAGGGCTTTACAGGACCTTGTAAGGACTTTGGCTTTTACTCTGAAAGAAATTGGGTTTTAAGCAGAGGAGTGAGGTGATCTGACTCACATTTTGATAGGATCACTGTGGCAGCTGTGTGGAGGTCAGAGTGGAAGAAGGGGGGCCAATAAAGGGTGTATTGCAATAAAACAAGCCAGAGACCACTGTGGTGTCGACCAGGATGGTTTTGGTGGAAGTGGCTAGAAGTGGTTGGCTTCAGATTATATTTTGATGTTAGAGACAATAAGGTTTGTTAAATGAATTGGATGCTAGGGAGGCAGATGAGTAAGAGGAGCCAATAATATCTCCAAAATGTTGGGTTCCATCAAATGGAAGAATGGAGCTGACATTGACCAAGAGACAATGGGAAGTACAGGTGTTTTGGGGAAGATGAGAGTGTGACAGTGACCACGTACATTTGCCTGTAAGATGTCTACATGGAGATGGTGAGTAGGTAGTTGAATGTGCAAGCCTGGAGTTCAGGAGACAGTTTTGGGCTGTAGATATAAATTTGGAAGTCATTGTATATGCATAGTACTTAAAGCCTAGAGACTAGATGAGATTACCAAGGGAATGAGTCCAGATGGAAAAGCCCGGGCAGTCCAAGATTAAGTAGTCAGGAATATGAGGAAGAACCAGCAAAGGAGACTGAGAAAGAGCCTCCAAGAGGTAAGAAAATAACTGAGAGGGTGATATCTTGAAAACCAAATGAAATTTTCAATGATCAGCTTTGTAAAATAAAAGTTAGATGGAGACTGAGAATTGATCCTTGAATTTAGAATTTAGAATGTGTAATCATTTGAATTTAGAATGTGTAATCGTTTGGGCCCTTGACAAAATCAAATTCAGTACAGTAGAGAAGGTGAAAGGTTGAGAGAGAGTGGATGGTGGAGACTTGGAAGCATATAATATGGACAATTCTTTCAAGGTGTTTTCCCCCAAAACAGCAGAGAAATGGCACAGAAGGGAGAGTGGAGTCAAGGGAACATTTTGAACATCAGAGAAATATCAGCATTTTGTATACTGATAGAAAAGATCCAGTTGAGAGTAATAATTAGTGATTCAGAAGAGAGAGGGAAAGCTTTTCAGAGCACAAATGGAGTGTGTGATAGGCAGAATGGCCCTCCAAGGATGTCCACACTCTACTCCCTGGAATCTGTGAATATATTATATTACACAGCAAAAGGGACTTTCAGATATAACTGAGGTTATGGATCTTAAAAGAGAGAGATTGTCCTGGATTATCTGGGTGTGCTCCATCAAATCACATGAGCCCTTAGAAGCAGAGAACTTTCTCTGGCTGGAAGCAGAGGAGAGATGCGGCAGAAGAAGTTAGAGAAATTCCAAGGATCAGAAGTATTCGACACACTGCTCTTGGCTCTGAGATGTGGGACCCAGCTCAAGGACCAGAGAGAGGCCACTAATAGCTAAGGGCTGCTCTCAGCTGACAGCCAGCAAGGAAACAGTCACATTAGTCCTACAGTTGCAAGGAATTGGATTCTGCCAACAGCCTGAATGAACTTGGAATGGATTCTTCCCAGAGCCTCAAGAAAAGGACACAGCCCTGCTGACACCTTGTTTTCAGCCTTGTGATATTCTAAGCAGAGTACCCAGCCAAGCCCACCTGTAGGTCCATGAGCTAACAAAGTTTGTGTTAACCTGTTATAGCAGTGATGGAACACTAATACAGAGTGATTGGCTTTAGAAAGCAGCATGGATAATTCATCAGTAGAAACAGAAGAGAAGGCAGAGTAAATGATGGAGGTACTGCTAGGTGGGTTGTGGTGGTGGCACAAGATTGTGAAAGTTCTCTGGGACTTCTAATTTCTCAGCGAAATAGGAATTAGGAGTTGGAAGAGAGAAGATAGGAGAGTGGTGGAGGTTTGAGGAGAGAAGGTGTGAAATACTCATCCAGGAGAGTAAAGAGCAGGAATTATCAGAGAAGTATACTATGATGGCCAGGAGCACTAGGGGCATATTGAGTTTAGTGATACCACACAGCATGTTACCTTTACAGGTAACATGAGATAGCCAAACAAAATGTCATATGGGCAGTTTTGAGGTAATTCTGGGGAGCCAAGGGCAGATGAAATGGTACTGAAAGTCGTGGGAAGTCAGGAAATCACTTAGGGGATGAGAATAGACTCAGAGTCTGAACTCTGAAATCTTCTAACAGTTCGATATTGGGAAATTGAGGATGATCCAGCAAAGGAGACCAAAAAGGAGTAGCCACAGAGGTAGATGCATAAGACAGTGGTCTCTCAGAAGTCAAGTCACAACAGTCAGTGCGTTAATGCTATGGACTGAACTGTGCCCACCTCACCCCCCCAATTCATATGGGAGGTTGAAGCCCTTACCCCCAATGCGACTGTATTTGGAGATAGGGCCTCTAAGGAGGTAGTTAAGGTTAAATGAGGTCGTAATGGTGGGATCCCAATCCGATAGGTCTGGTGCCCTTCTAAGAAGAAGAGACACCAGAGCTCTCTCTCCACCACGTGAGGATATGGCCAAAAGGCCGCTCTCTGCAAGCTGGGAAGAGGGCTCTCACCAGATGCCAACTCTGCTGGCACTTTGATCTTGGTCTTCCAGGCTCCAGAACTGTGAGAATATAAATTTCTATTGTTTAAGTTCCCAGACGATGATATTTTGTTATTCAACCCGAGTGTACTAATACTGTCAGTGATGTGAGTCAATGAATTCTCTTTTTTGCCGGTGGCCATTTAAGTTAGGCTTCTGTTACTTATAACAGGAAGAGTCCTAACAAATTCAATATACAGTGTCAATGTTTCCTAGAGGTGACTGTCAACTCTCCTCTCCATGATATAAATACTTCACCATTTGCAGCTTGAGAAAACTTGAAGGATCTATCTATATCTATCTAATCATCTCCACCAAATACAGTAATATCCATCTAGAACTACTGTGTTTAAAATACTAACTGGTTTTCTGAGGCACCATTATTTAATACATACTTTGGAGTGTTCTTTGAAACACAACATTCGAAGTGACCACATTTTCTGCAATTTATTAGTTATAAAAATAATCTAAAAGGAGCCAACTTATTTCAGCCTCTTCATTTTCTTCCCAAATCCCCTTCTTAAATAGCCCATGACTCATAGAAATGACCACTCTTAGTCACTTTCTTTCCTTTACAAGTCAACTCTCTATTTTCTCTATTAATGGAATATAAAATCTATTTCTCCTCTTGCCTCATCTCTAGGATGAGAAATTTCTCAGTGACCTTACAGATGTTAAATTTGCTCATGAAATACTTATTGAGTATATATTATTGGCAAAATCCAGTGATGTGTGTTCAACATACTACTGGGGTTGACAGAGATCAATAGGAAGCAATCTCTACCTCCAAAAGTCATATACTTGGATTCAAGTACAAGGCACACATTCTTGTAATGGTGATAAGAGGAGAGATGCAACAAGGGAGCTAAAGGAGGAAAAGTTACAATGGAAATTCAGAGAAAGGGGAGATTACTTCCCATGGGGGAGTTTGGGAAGCATTTGCAAAATGTAAGACATTTCACTTGTCCTGAACCAGGAAGATACAGGTTATGTTCAGGGACTGACCTATAGGTTAGGTATAATGGGAGTATAGGATATGGGAAAGGAATAATATATTGTGACCCCCAACATAGCAGATTAGTGCAAAATTATAGAAAGTTAAATCTGGAATTTGGACTTTACTCATTAGGGAATGAGGGATTATTAAAGGTTTGTGAGAAGGGAGCAGGAGCAGTAGTGATTTCCTATTAGCAAAACAGTCTAGTGCTGGATACAGACAATCAAACGTGATCACAATACAGTGGAACGAGTAATGTGGTACAGGAAGTTCAGGGTGATTTGGGAGTGTAGAGGAGAGAAATCAACACCAGACCTCTAACTCAACAAAGGCTTCTCCCTGAAGACAGAGACACCTGAGATCAGGTCTAAAGGGTAAGTAAGAGGTATTCTGGTAAAAAGGAGAGATACCTGAGGTGAGTGGGAGATGCTCAATAAAAGGAGGGATGCAGGGGGAGCAAAAGCATTCAACGCTGATGTGATAACACTTACAAGGACAGACAGAAGATGAGCACGGCTCATTCCAGGGACCAAAGCAAGTTGAGTTTGGCTGGAGTGATAGGAAGTGAACACAGTACAGGGCCTTCAATCATATTAAGAAATTGGGACTGTGTACCAAGAGAAACAGGGGTATAGTAGACAAGTTTTAAACAATAAAGGCCATGAACAAATTTGCATTTTGAAATATTATTTTGACAGTGGTGTGGAGACCAGAAGAGGGAAGAGTGGACACAGGAAGGCCAGGAAGGAAAGTGTGATGGCGTGAAGTGGGGTGGTGGTAATGTGGAAAGAGAGCTATGAGCAGATTCAACAGTTGTTAGGGAAATGTCATCAGCAGGATTTGGTGATGGATTGAAGCTGAAAGATGAAAGATTTGGTGTGGGATGAGAATAAGGAATGAGACTGTCAAGGATGACACTCGGGTTTCACACATGACAAATGGGTACCCTTTATTGAGTTGGGTCTGGCAGGAAGATGATAAGTTCAGTTTTGAACTTAACATCAAAGTGGAGACAGATATGTTGTTATAAAACTCAGCAGAAAAACGTAGGCTGGAAGAACAGTTCTGACTACCATCATATTGTGAAAGAAGCCATCGGAGCTGATGGAATCATGCAGAAAGGGTACCTAGCATGAGAATACAAGAGAGTCTGGGAGAAAATCAAAAGGAGCACCAGTATTTAAGGGTGAGGCCAGGAAGAGAAGCTTATAAATATATGGACAAAGAGTGGCAATAGAAGAAGAAAAAAAGAGAACGTGGTGTCATAGAATCTAAGGAAAATTGTGTTTCGAGATGTAAAATGCTGTCAATAATGTTAAATCTGCTGAGAGGGAAACAGAGCGACACACTTTTATAGCTACTAAATAGCTATAGAAACTCAAACATTATGGTATTGATGTAGATATAAATAAATAGAAAAATAAGTCAATAGAACAGAATAAAGTCAAAAGTGAATAATGTGTATACCAAAACTCAATGTACGGTAAAGGGGTATTTTAAACGAGTGGAGGAGTGGACCGCCTAGTAAATGATGTTTGGACAAGTCTAGCCATTTGCAAAATACAGCACTGAAACATGTTAAACGTAGATTCGTTCCCAAATCCATTTACAAATATAAACTGCTGTTAGATAAAAGACTTAAACATGAAAAACCAAAACTATAAATGGTTGGAAAATATGTGATTGGATGCATGTGATTGCAAAGTAGAGAAGATCTTCCTAAAAAGACACAAAAGCAAAGGTCACAAAGAAAATTGATCAAGTATCTTACACCAGAATTAAAGTCTTCTGTATGATCAAAGACATTATAAATAAAGTTAGAAGACAAGGGATAGGTTGAAAGAGATTTTTAACCTACATGAAACATAATTAATATATATTATTACACATTAATGTACCTTCATCAGATTTATAAAATAGAGAAGAATGTCTAGGAAAAAAAACAAAAGGAACACCAGTATTTAAAGGTGAGACAAAGCAAGAGAAGCCTTTAAAAACATGGACAAAGATGGGCCAGCCCCTGTGGCCTGGTGGTTAAGTTCAGCATGCTCCACTTCAGCACCCTGGGTTCAATTCCCAGGCGCTGACCTACACCACTCTTCTGTCAGTGGCCATGCTGTGGAGGTGGCTCACATACAAAAAAAAAAAAAAGAGGAAGATTGGCAATGGATGTTAGCTCAGGGTGAATCTTCCTCAGGGGAAAAAAATAATATGGACAAAGAATGGCAATAGAAGAGGGAAAAAAAAGAATGTGGTGTCACAGAATCCAAGGAACATTGTGTTTCAAAAAAGGTAAAACAGCCAGGGTTTCAAAATTCAGAAATTTTAAAGCTTCTGAAAGATAGGACAAGCACAATGTCTAACACCCTCGGTGGCATCTGGGGCAGCTTGTCCTCCTGTCTCTCAGCCCTTCTCCCTGGTGCAGAGCCCCTGGCTCAGTGCTCTCCTCACCCCAGTCCCGCACCTGACCCTTCTGGTGCACACCAGCCTTCCACATCTGTCAACTCATCACGTCTGTCCTTTGATCTGCATTTGATACCAGCTTCTGCTTTCTGTCTCGCTATAACTCTATCTGCCGACCTGAATCCTCCTCCCCGTTCGTGAACAGATAGCAATGCAGTGAGAGCACCTTAATGCTTTTGAAAATGGAATTTTTACTTCTTTACAGGAAAGTTATTGATAAGCATAAAGTAAATAATATTTATAAATATTTATTGAGTGCCTACTATGAACAGGAACTTGTATCAGCAACAAAAGCCAGTGAGAATGAATTACTTAAAATACAACGAGAGAGAAAGATTGGCCCACTGCAGGATTTTCCTCCTACGCACTGAAAATGCTTTGCATTTCGAATTATTTTGTCTTTTCCTTCTAACACTACTGATCTTTTGCCCAAACTGTTTCCCAAATCAATAGACTGTCTTTGGAGAACCTGTCTCCGAAGTGCTAATTTAGCTCAGAAAAAAATAATCAAACTAGAAAGGACAATTGGAAAGCAAAAAGCAAAAAACTTCTAGTATCCACCATTTAAGGCTTATCATCAACCATTCTCCGTCAGGGCAAACTTGCAAATCCCAAGTTTGCTTCGTTTGCTCCGTCCTCACTTGCAGCTGGACTCTCCCTCAGCCTGCAGCCACAGGAGCCTTTTTCCGCAGCCCCACCCTGGCCGCCTCCATCCAGCCGTCTGTGTGCACACCTTCCTGAAGGCGGCCCCCTGGCAGCGTTTCTAGCTCCATTCTTCCCTCATTTTCCACCCATTTTCTGGTCCATTTTCCTTTGCTCTACTCTCTGCTGCCCAAGGTGGAGCTGTCACCATGTCATCAACAGATCTCCAGAAAGTGTCTATTCTGAACGTGGCAGTTATCTGGTAACCTCATTTACACTGAAGTTTTTATAGCAGAAAAAAGACTTGCTTCATGACTCCTATGGCTATTTACTTTCAAACTGGAGTTTTCTAACCTAGAGACATACCATGTTATAGATTGAACTGTGTCCCTCCCAATTCACATGCTGAAGCCCTAATTCCCAGCATCTCAGAATGTGACTGTATGTGGAGAGGGGATCTTTAAAGAGGTGATTAAGTTAAAATGCAGTCATACGGCTGGGCTGTAATCCAATACGACCAGTGTCCTTACAAGAAGAGGCGATGAGGACACAGGTACAGAGGGAAGACCGTGTGGAGACACAGGGAGAAGAAATCTGTCTAGAAGCCAAGGAGAGGGGCCTCAGAAGGAACCAACCCTGCTGCCATCTTGATCTTGGACTTCCAGGCTCCGGAACTGGGAGGAAACACATTTCTGTGTTGAAGCCGCCAGTCTGCGGTATTTTGTTACGGCAGCAGGAGCAGACTAACACATGACAGACCGTAGGTCCTAAGGCAAAGACTTTGGGGAAAGTTGCTTCTTCACAACACAAGAGGTAAAGGGTCTTATGTATAGACTGCTTGTATGTTTCTTTTCAATATGTAAATGTATATTTTCACATAATTTACATTTTGTTTTCTTATTGATTAAATTTTCTATATTGCTAAAAGTTTTGCTTCCTGCAATATAGAAATTATAATTTAAAAGTCCTAATTTATTAAAAGTTAGTGGTTAATTATCTTCTTTGCAATGTTGTATCAGGATTCCTTTAAATAGCAATTACCCTTAGTGCATTTAAAATAGAGATTCCATTTATAAAGTTTACTTTTTACACATTTTTAAAATGCTTGTAGTTTTTGAATTATTATAAAATTGATCAACATTAAGAAAATTACCATTGCAAAAGTTCAAATTTATAATAAAAATTAAAATGTGATTATTAACTGTACAAGATTCCCTAAAATAGCAAGCTGCATGAGGGCATTTAAAACCTGAATTCCATTTAGCAAAAGTTCAGCTCATATGTGATTTTTCAAGAGTCTTCTAGTGAGCAGGCACACACTTCCGCTGTATTTTAGGAAAGCACACACAGCCTTCTTAAGGATTCAGTGCTGTACCACCATCAAGTGGTAAGTGTTATGAGGTCACTGGAGCAAGTCTAATGGGCTGTGTACTGTCTTCCCAGCACCCAGCACAGTACCTGACGTTTAGTAGCCCATCAATACGTAGCTGTTTAATGACTACATGGATGAACAAATGAGAGAGAGTGGAGACCTTACACGTAAGTCAAAGGATGTACTCCAAAGAGACTGTAAGGAGGTCCTTACAACAGCACACCTAGAAAGCCAGGAGCAGTTACACTGCCAGGAGTCCAGATTATGTGGACCCAGGGGAAAGAAACTAGATACTTCATTGAGCGATCCAGGCACGAGGTTCTTACTTTGCAGGAGGTCGAAGATTTTGGTGGCAGGGCAATAGAAGAGATAGTCCACCTCTTGTTAAAGAAGAGCTCAGGGCAAACGGTCTCAGGGAGGGTTGCGAACAGCAGGAAACTCCACCTTTGCGTGTATTTGGGGGACCTCAGAAGAACAACGGAAATACATACAGAACTGGTATAGTGTGGGTGTAGACAGTAAAATGAGAGGTATTCTATGACAGCAAACCAGATTTTCCCTGAGAAACAGATCCTGTATTAAAGGAGGGGCCAATTTAGCCCTCTCAGATCTCTTATCTCAATGTCATTAAATGCCTTTAACCAATTATTTAAGAGACAGAACAAGTGGATGCATCTTGCAGCTTCCTGACCAGGGAGATGACCAGCTTCTAAAATGATCAGATCCACCTGGGTATAGCTAAGCCTTTACCACATACACTACAGAATCCCCCTGTAAAGGACCCCAGGGGTGTGGAGTGACTTTCCTCTTCAGATTTACAATCACATTGGGGAAAACTTGAACATTTATCTGAAGAGAGGGGCAAGTGGAAATGCCTGGGTATAGTGCGGGTCTGCCATGTTGGCTATAACTGATGTGCTGCATAAAATTTAAAAAAATCTTTGTCAAATTGTGTTAAATAAATCACATGTAGAATTAATTTTGTAACATAAAAACTCAAATGTTTAGTATGTGAACAGACAGACATATACATACAGCATTTTGAACACCTAGGATGCCACTTGCATCTTAATTATTGAGGTAGACATTTGTAAATAGGAAAATATTCTTGATTCTCCAATTAAAGAATAGCTAGGGACATCTTTCAGCCAGAGATTGAAAACATGGATGCATTTTTCTCTAGAGTGGTCAATTTTTCGCCATTACCTTTCATGCCTGCTTGTTGCCATGGCACAAGCCAACTCCACGTTTTCTATGCTGCATGAGCTCAAATCAACACTGACTTTACCACCTTCTCGTGTTTGCTGGAGGTGAAAGGAGCACCCGTGTCACACGTGTGCACTGACCAGTGAATAGCAGCAGGGGCCAGTAACTTCCTAGTTTCTTAAGAAGCTATGAAATTGATCCAAACATATCATTCCTGGAGTCCAATTCACACAATGGTAAGCTTTTACTTCCTTCTTTTTCATCATTCTCTAGACACCCAGCCTTGTTCCACAAGGCTATGCCAGCACTCTTTCACCCAATTCCACTGAGAGTCAAGAAAGCTAAGTTCCTTCCAGCTGGCATGTATGATTTACCCTCGAGTTCAGGCGGAATTGCGGCCCCAGGAATTCCAATCCTCTCATGGGGTGCTTCTCTTGACTCTCACAGAACCTCCACGAATCCTGGGCATAGCCCGCATCAACTTCCTTGAGTGGGTTCTTGTTTCCAGACTGTTCCTTCCTCTCTCTCCCTCTGAACGCACTCTCACCTTCTTGCTGCAACAGCTCTCTTATCCGTGATTAAATCATCACGCTGTCAAACACTGGCTCCTCTGGGTCTTTCTCTTCTTCCCAGCTTGGCCTCATTGCTGGTCAGCAGCTTGCAAGGCTGTTATGATCTTCTTATTCAATGTCTGGGAATCCTTGCTTTCTTGTTTATCATTCAATTATAAAATAAGTCTCAGGAAAATTCCATCTCATATTGGACAACATTTTGTTTTCTCCCAAAGCAGGAGATAAAATGTAAATTTACGACAGAGATGTTTTCTCATATTTTCATAGGTGATATTATGGGTTTAAGAAAAGCCAGAATGCTGAAGATTGCCCGGACTCCTACATGGAAACAAATGATTCCGTATTTATCATCATTTGCTGTATATTTTGTATCCTTCCTTGTGCAAATCATGGTTCCCTGCACATGACAGGTACCCAATTAATTATTCAACAGTTTTCTCAAATGCTTTCCCTCTGCTGCTCCTAAACACAGCATCAGATTGGATAGCTAGCCTTTGTATCTGCAGAGAGTATGTAACCTTAGCATGTACTGCACTCGTCTCCATGGATACCAAATTTCTGTGAATGGCACTTAGAGTGAAAAAAGTCTACAGGGGGAAGCTGAATTTTGCTTATTCTTTCAGCTCAGGTCCTCTTCGTGACCCTTTTCTGCCTACATTTTCAGTTCCAGGCTCTGAATGGTAAGAATCCCAGCACACTTCATGCAATAGAAAACCCCTGTATTCAGATCACAGGACAGCATGCTTGTATCTTTTTTAACTGCTCCGTGAGCATCTACCCGTGGAAGTTGAAGCTGCTGCAGGAAATGGGAGGGTAAAAGCTTAAGTCTATTTTTGACAAACTCTAACAGGGATTCCCCAATTTGAGGAGCTCAGAAACCTGGGGTTCAGTATGAACAGTAATTGCAGAGAGGCAGGAATCCTAGAGCGATTTTTACATCTTTAAAAAGCTAAATTGAAATGATAAGCCTTCACCACCCAACAAAATTGTCAGAGTTCTTCATTTTTGGTTGGAACATTACTAACTCAGTTAGCAAACCCTTGTTTACCACCTTGTGCTGCTTAAAGCTCTGATGGATTGTTACCCTTGTCCTTAAATAATAAAAACAGAAAACATGTTCATTACTATAGTAAAAGGGGATATATGTATGTGATATCAAGAGAAGCCTGAGTAGGAAGTAAACTTTATGCAGTATGCAGTCTTCTTTGCAGATGAAATCTTTCAAAATTGTAGTATGGATTATCAAAAAGAAAAGGATCCTTGAAGATTAAAAAAAAATTGAGAAATACTAACGCTTTGCTTATTCGTTTGTTGGTTTTTATGTTCTATTTTAATGCCTAAACTTGCTTAAGAGCAACAAACACACTAAAGTTAATTTCTGGCATATTTCACCTTGGCTATTTGCTTGTTCTGAACTTAAGAAGGGAAAGTAGATCTCAGACCATTATGTGAGGAATCAGGTATGACTCCCCTTGCTCCAAGACCCCGTGGCAAGACATTGAGAGGCCAGAGCATGGGTATTCAAGAGACTAAAGCTGAAGGTGGCAAGGAGATGAGTGCTCCCCGAGGCCATTGGGCTGCTGGCAGTTGTGACCTTGAGCATGGTGTGAAGGCTATTTCTCAGCCCCCATGGCTCTCCAAGTGCAGCCAGTTGGGACTTCCTGGCAGGATTTGATGGCTTTCCAGGAAGGAAGGGCAACCTGCTGGGGACTGTGTACTGTGCTAGGGTCAAGAGCAGGGTCCAACACCAACAGTAGCCTTAATGATTAGACATTCTTCTTTTCTCTCACTAAAATACATGCCAACTTGGGGATATGAAGGGTTTTTCCTCCATTAAAAAGAATCCATCTCCATATTCAAAAATCATGCTACCACCAGTGACAGATAACTACAGGTGAGAATGGCAAGAATCCCTCCCTGCAGACAGCTGTCAGAATCCAGCCCCCTCCCACAGTGTAGGGATGGTTCTGGGAAACCTGATGGTTTGTGCCATCCTCTTCGATGTTCTGAAGCAAATCTGATGAGCACCTCTTCTCCCTTCCTTCCAAGGCAGGCAAAAACAGAAGTCCAAATATTAACTGTTCAATAATAGGTGAGTATCAGATATGCCTGAGAGAGACACAGGCTTTGTTCCTGATCTGAAATTTGAAGCTCGAAAAAGAGATATACTCAAAAGATAGCAAACGTATGTAAAGGGAACTGCAGAAGCCATCGCTCTGGGCACATCCTGGCTTCAATATTAGCACACCCAGTAAGTGTAAAGGAACATATTGCTACTCTCCTCCGTGATGGGAACATTCTTGAAAAGGAAGAGTTTATGAATTGAATGATATCAACTAATTATATCCTGGAAAATGTCTGTCAACTCAGAAAAGAACAATTCAAAGGAACACTCAAAAGACTAGAACGCAATAAACAGCAAAATATTATTCACTTCAGTGAAAGCGTCAGAGTACATTCCACAAACCACAGGTTAACTTAACTTTGCCTTGATGCTTACAAACAGAAGGTAATGCCACAGTTTTCTCTGATACACTGTGTACAGCATAATTTGCTTTATTATTATTATTTTTTTACAAATTTTCCATTTTTATACTAATGAGATTTTAAGAATCTAATGAGGACAAATTTTTCTCTTCGTTTTTACCTTTTCTCCCCCAACTCTTTGATCTACTTCTCTTTTCTCTCCACAGTTGGAAAGCAGATGGACTGCAGTGAGGGGAATTGATAAGTTCCTCGGAGGAGGGATCATGTTTTATATTTCTTTGTAAACCCCGTTGCTTCCTACCATGTGTGGCAGATTTAGGTGCTCAGAGAGGGTCTGTTAAAAGATTGAATGGCTGGGTTGGGGAATGCACTAGTGAATAAATACATGTGTGTTATCTTCCTCGTGTCACCTACAGGGAAAGAGCACATTGCTTCAATATTTATTGTAATTCTTTTGTTAACACCTGCAGGGATCAGGTCAATTGGGCCGCGTCAAGGTGAAAGGAAGGGAACGGCATTCGCTGCACACTGAGAACATGTCCCAAGCTGGTATCACTGTCTGCCTTTTACAGAGAAGCAGAGGGAGTTCCAGAGAGAACACTAACCTGTCCGGATTCACATGGCCAGGAGCTAGGATGTAAACTCAAGTGCTACTTTCTCCAAACAGCATAACTTTTCCTTCATTTTCCCACTAAACACAAAAGTGAAGCATGAAGATTAAGTCACTGACAGATCAGGTTGTAAGACTATTTAACACTCTTAGTGCTTTAAGTGGCCCCCACCAATGTATTAACTATGTATTGAGCACTCACTGTGTACAACGTACATTTGAAATACAAAAGGTCACAAGCAGATACATTCCTACTACCTTTTACTGTGGGTGGCTGAGGCCTGATGTCAATGATCTAGAGAATACAACATTCCCTGTGCACCAGAAACTATAAAGATGATTAAGGAACTTCAAACATCTTTTGAAGCAGTCAAAAATAATCTATCCTGAGACTAATTTTCTCTCATTAGTATAAATTAGGTTTAGTGCTAAAATATAATCTGTATATGCACAATAATCATTGTTAAGCTAATTTTGTGGCCAATAATCTTCTGATGCTAAAAATGTCATTAAAATTAACATTTTTCAGAAGATTTATAAAAAGTTTACCAGACATCTAAAGTCTTGCCCAGTAGAGGTGTGTGGATGCTGATGTTTACCAGCTTCCTTCTTACTCATCTAATCTAATCAGGATTAGACAATCAGGATTACGGGATTTTGAGAAACGGTGTCCTGTTAGCAATTTCTTCCTGTTCTACCCCAGAGTAGCCCTGGAAATACGGAAAGTCACGATCAGGGGGATTTCTCAGAACACAGTCTCCACGAATGTTTGACAACATACGCAGGGGGATGTTCGTCAGGGGTCCTGCTCTTCTAAACTCAGGCTGTCATTCCGAGAGGTAACGCACTCATCTAGATACACAGCACTTCTGGAAAGAGTTTTGCCCTGAATCCCTGCCTTCTTTCCTCCTTTTTGTCCTGAGTCTCCCTCAAAGTTTCCCTTTCTCAACCTGAATGGGGACAGGCTGAAGGCTGTTTGGCAGCTAAGCCTGCAGACCAGATGCTAGCCGATGACAGGACCAGAGACCTTACCCCTCACCTAACGGGGTGCACGAGGCACACAGGGGCCACAGACACATCCAGTTCTGGGGGAAGCACACATCTAGGTACAGGTGAGGGGGAGAACAGTGGAACTAGACACAGTGGGCTGAGCGGGTCCTGGAGGTGGAGATGGCACGTCTCAGATGCTCGCCACAAAGACAATGTACTCCCCACAACTGTGACCCATCCAGGCCCCTGGGTCATGTGCTGCTCAGCCATGGAGAGCGCCTTCCAGAGCAAATGGCTCTTCCTCAGCTAACTTTCACTTGGGCGGTGGCCCAGGCCCGCAGAGGGAGCAGAGACAGAAGGAAAATCCATTCCAGACCATTACTGGGTCACCAACTCGGAAGGCTAGGTGCCAAGCTACTAATTGTCAGGGTCAGCCAACCCCTCCTGACAGGGTGGACATTGTTCTCAGGCAGACCTCGCATCAGAAGAAAAAACTCGACAGCGTAACCACGGCCAGATCTTCTCCGTCGCTGACATGCCGTTCTGCTGCATCTGTGTCCTCCCTTGGTCTGGGGAATCATGTCCCTTTCAGTCCTGTCAAGAAGAAGTCCCAGCACAATATTAAATGCATGGTTTCCTGCCTGTGAGTGAGGAGATGTCCCCTTATCTACCTCTTCAAACTGAAAGAAACTGTTTCAGGAAGTTTTCTGAAGGGAGATAAAAGGAAACTTGATTCTTCTCAACTTTCGATTTTTCACAGGAAACATGCATTACTTTGCAATAATAATAAAAAAAGAATGTCACTTCACTGCACGTTTTGTATAAAATCATTATTATAGATGAGTCTAAGGATGATAAATATAATGTGTGTGTTTTATTGGGTGCTGAGGGAAGCGGTACAATTTAATTGAGGATTTCCTGTGCTGTCTGGAGCTGAGAATAAGGGATTGTATTGTGGCCCCCCTACCCCTGTTACCTTTTCCCCCAGAGCCTAATATATCAATCAAATAAAATTAGTGTTAACTAGGAAGTCGACTAAAGACAGAGGGGTTCTTCCTCTAAATTTTTCAAATGAAACCCAAGTGCCATTATAAAGCAAACAAATTTATCTATTCATTGAAATTAAATGAATATAATCATTGCAACTTTAAGGTACTCAGACAATTTGAGATTCAGATCACTCAACATACAAATGAATTCTCAGAGAATAAACACAGGCCTTGATTACAAGTGATCAGTGTTTCCTTCCGATCGTGGTAACTCTGTGACTCCCAGGCAGGTGTGGTTTCTCTTTTCAATGACTGCTGCTCCCACCCCATCCCTTAGCGCAACTCATCTGCTTCCTACCCCTGAGAGCAGGGGTTGGTAATGGCATGGCCACTGGCCGGGCTTGCAGAGGGCTGTTCCTTTAAGATCAGCCAGGGAAAGAGTAGAACCCTTCAGGGGCTGTGGGGCGCTTCTCCCTTGTAAGTCTATAGTAAGCTCCTCACTGCCAGCTCTCCTCCTCTATCTGGGTGGAGACATCTTCAAGAGGGTGGCGGGAATTGCAGAAGGTTGAGTGGAATGGGAGTGGAGGAGATGGGAGTGGAGGAGATGATACGGTCAGGGAGGACTAAATACTCCTGGCTGCAGAGGAGAGAGACAGAGCAGCGTGGGGAGAACACCAAGTCATAACCCAGTCACCTCAGCTTGGGATGAACTTAGTGTGTCTGTAGCCTGAGGGGGACAGTCAGGGAGGATGGGACCTCTAGTTGTGAGTTCATCCTGAATTTCCATTGAGTGACTTCAGATTACAAACATTTGACCTGTTATTTACGTCAGTTTGTTTTAAGAACCAGAACTCCCTTTTAAGCGATAGAAAGAATCCCACAGATGGGTGCTCCACGCATCTCACTACAAAACTGCAGGTGCTGGGTCTCCACGGGCCACGTAAGAACACCAGCGGGGCGGCCGCTCAGAGCAGAACACCACGAAGCTCAGTCTGTGGCTTTCAGTATGACTTAAAAGTATTTAAAAATAATAATGTACTTTTTCCTGTGCTTTTCTCTTTCACTATTCAGTGCACGTAAAGTACTTTTAAAAATGCCTGTTTTTTCTTAGAACACTGCTTGGATAGTGTCGTTTTCTGAAATAACTAAAGCAATATAAATCTTCTTTACAAAATCTGAAGTTCTTTTTGTTTTTCAATCACTGTTCTAAACAGACCACCGTTGTGAAGAGTTTAAGTGTGGAAGAACTAGTGGTTAGTAACTGCCAAACTCTAGGCTGATAGTACTGATTTTAAGAGAGTTTGTAATTAGTGCTAACCAGTTGCTGCGGGATTTCCGACCTGTGACGCCTGTTGGTTCAGCTTGGTTGACAAGAAATGGCCTTGACGTCTCTGCAAGAGATATTAGCTGGTAGGAATTGACTTCTTGCTCTGCGGCAAAGAATTTTACCTAAATTTATTCCACTCTGTGACGTGATCCTCACCAGACCCATTTGATGAAGCAGAAATCCAAGGCACAGAGGCTACAACCCTCGCAGGTCCCACGGTTGGTGGGTAGTGTCAGAGCAGGACCCCGACGCAGGCTTGATTGGTGACGAAGCACGTGTCTACTCCCCTTAGGCCGCAGCTCTGGCCGTCTGAAGGAGGGAAAGGGAAGTTAAAGCAGTCAAGTTCGTGCTGTGCTACAGCAGAAGGGGGCCTGTTCTGGCAGGTCCCCTTTGGGATAAGTCTGTACCCGTAAGGCTGCACTTGATTATCTGGGGACACCCTGGCTCAGCCTGGCCAGGACGGCTTAGATCTGCTGAGACCTGCTCTCCAGGCAACCTGATCACTGAAGTTCATATCTGTTTTCTTTTTCCTCTTAAGTTTCACCTTACATGCATCAAAATGCAGCCAATCCAGAAAGATGACATCTATGTTCTTTCCCACATCTGATTGTTTCAGTCTGTTACTTCAAAATCTTTGTAATCTTCTCTAAGTCCCATTTCATATCCTAAATGGCTAATACCCAGGTTACCTAACCGATAGACTGAAATGTATCCTGCTTGTTCTTTCAGATACAAATTAATGGTGGAATTAGAATTGGATATGCTTCATTACATTTCTACACTACGGTTACTTGATAAAAATTTAAATCTGAGGATGTAATGTACAGCATGGTGACTACGATTAATAATACTGCACTGTACATTTGAAAGTTGCTTAGCAAAGTTCTCATCACAAAAAAAATGTAACTATGTGTAAGTGATGGATGTTAAATAAACTTGTGGTAATCATTTCACGATATGCATATATCAAATCATTACATTATACACCTAAAACTAACACAATGTTATATATCAATTATATCTCAATTAAAAAAAATTTAAATCTGCCTCTTTATTAAGTTGGCCTCTTTGACAAGAGTTCAACAAAGATTTGCTAAACGAAAGAACAAAAGTGTATCAGGAAAGCTTTGACACAGCATCATATTCAGGCTGAAATGACGATCTGAAATAATCATGTACTGATATACACCAGAACTCTGCAGAATCTATTTTTTTCCTTGGAGGAAACAGAAACATCAATTACCTTAAATCATTTTTAATTTCATGAAATAGCTAAGGACAAGAAATTTTTGCATGTTCTGACAGAGCTGTGAAAATGCAATTTTTCACCTTTGCTACCAGATCAGCTTTTGCTGAAAACGTTTTCATGGTCTCCCGTCTTCATGTGCTTCTTTCTGCTGTCAGACACGGAAGGACTTTCCCATGAAAACAAAACACTTCCCAGGGAGTGTTCTCAGCAATTCTAAAGAACTGCAGAGGAGCATCCTAAACCCTGATGGTTTCACAGCTCAGACTGCCTCCAAGTTCCCCTGCCCCTGATTCGTTCTGGTGAGGTTTTGTTTGTTTTCACTCAGACGGTTTTCTCAACCAGACACCATAGCTCACGTCAGCAAAGAGACAGTCAAAAATATCCTTAGCATGTGCCAAGAAGTGGTAACCACACTCGTACAAAATAGAACCATTCTACTGGCTTTTAACTCCGTAGACATCAAGGCAAGTGACTTGCAGGCTAACTGAAGAGTTCATAAAATAATTCTATTCTAGGTAAGAAAAGTGGTTTGGTTATCTTAGGTCTTACCTATATCAGCAAAGAGAGAAAAAAACCAGACAGACCTTGGTGCGTTTTGCTTCTGGCTGCTCCTGGTCATTCATGTAGAACATGTCTTATGAAAATAACATGGGCAAGAAGGTAGCCACAAATATGTTTTGAGAAGTGAGCTATAGAGTATGTACACAACACGACACATAATTACTATGTGGGGAAGTCAAACTCCTGCTGAGAAGGTTTTGCATTTACAGCGTCAGGGACTGGCCTCGTGTCTCTCCTTCTCTGCCGCCTCCCCTCTGCCTCCCAACGGCATTTGTTTCCCCCAGCACCCACCTCTCCGCCAAGCTTAACCCCTTGACTCTGGCAACGTTGGTATGGCATCCACCCACCAGTCAGATCGTTAAGAAATTAGCCAGATGATTCATCCGTTTACTCCCTTTATTGAGCCCTGACTCTGTGTGGATACTACCAGGGCTGTGTCCACTGAGAAGACCCTGCGCGCAGGGAGGCGCTCTGGGACCGCGAGGAGCCGAGAGGAAAGGAGCCAGGCTGAGCTCAGGGCACGCAGGACAGAGGGATGGCGAAGCGCAGGGAGCTCCTTGCCAGCCACAAACTGGGAAAACGAATTTGGACCATGACTGTCGTTCCACTATGTGTGCTGTTTGCTTTTTATTTCTCCTCAATAATTAACAAAAACATTTTTTTTTTTTTTTTAAGTAGGAAGGGAGCCGTTGACTTGCTTTCAGTGCAGCAATTCCGAGGATCTGGACTAACTTATCTGCAGCTGGAGGCGAAGGGACAGACTGTGCTGAGGGCCCTGAGATGGAACATGGAGGCAGCACTGCAGGACAAGAGCTTCGGGGCTGGCCTGTGCCACCACATGGTTCCACAGGTGTATTGGCGGAAAGGTCTGTTCATGGACCCGACAGCTCAGCTTTACTCATGAGTATTCAAGATGACCCTTTACAAGGCATTGTTTCGTTTTTGAGATAGACGTCTTCGAGAATGTGTATCCAACTTTTGAATCAGTCACTGAAAAATGTAAAGCTTAAGAGGAAACCTCTCTGTCGTATTGACGTCAATCAACATGTCCCTTGTGTTCTGGGCACTGGGTTAGATCTGAGGACCCAGAACTGAACAATGCATGGTTCCTGCCCTCAGGAGCCGGCAGTCAAGAGGGGGAGACGGGTGAACAACCCCACACATGTACGTGGCTGGCTTATCCATGGTTTAACTCTGATTTATTCATTTTCCTGCTCTGAATAGTTCTTAAGTTCAAGTTTTGAAAACTAATTCCTTTATGTAATACAAAAAAAGGATGTTTTCTTTAAAAGATACATATATTGATAATTTGTTATATCTTGCACATTTCTTGAATTATCATTTTTCTGAGAAATTATTCATCAATTGCTCACATCTTCTTGGTGTGGGGTGTGGCAGGCAAGAATCATTCATTTTGGAAATTTGTTTACTAAAATATTGAGACATTAAGATCGAGAAACTTCATGCTGGCTTCTTAACTCATGGCAGCATCTTTTGAAGAGAGAAACGTGCTTGGATACACTAATTTGCATTGGAAAAGAATGACTTGACACAGGAGAGAGAAAAGGACAACTCAGGTGCCCTGGAAATAGTAAGACGAAGGGTAACAGAAAGAGGAACAGGATGAGCTGACATAATAGACTTTTGTGAATAAAATTGAGATTCTAGTCATTCATGAGAAAAATTGTGCGTAGGTTTGGTATTAGAACTGGTTATGCTTGTTGGCTTTATTTTTTATTATGCCTTGTTATGTTCTTGTGATATGTTTTCTAATGATAAAATGTTAACATTTGGGGAAGCTGGGTTAAGAATACACCGGAGCTCTTTTGATAATTTTTACAACATTTTTATACACCTGAAACTACCCTAAAAAGTATGGACAAGTAATAAGTTCAGACAGAAACTAGTGGAGCCAAGATTTGAATCTAAATATGTTTGACCTCCAAACTCTGCGTTTTGACCACTATATTATTCTATCTCCCCACCTTTTTTTTTTTAATAGTAGGTGATTCTATCCCTACCTGCTCTTCAGTAACCATGTTTTTTAGTTCAAGGAGACTGAACTGCTAAATCATGACCTCAGGTGTTTCTATGACCGGGCTGCCTACTTGGGGATCTCCTACCATCACTTATTTACTAACCTCTTCAGAATAATTTCCTTCAATCTTGGACAAAGTATTAATTTTCCATCACTGTGTATCAAATTTTCCATATATGTATGGCTTAAAACAACAATACACATTTTATTATCTCTGTGGGTCAAAAATTCAGGAATGGCTTGGCTGGGGGCTTCTGGCTCAGAGTCCCTTATCTGGGACTGGAGGATCCACTTTCAAAGCCGCTCATTTACATGGTAGGCAAGTTGGAGGCTGCTGTTGGCAGCAGGTCTTGGTTCCTCTCCAGGTGGCCTCTCCCAGGGCTGCTTGAGTGTCTGTATGACATGGAGGCTAGATTCTTCCAGAAGAAGTGATCCATGAGAGAGAAAGCTGGGTGGAAACTACCCATTTTAAGACCTAGTCTAGGAAGTCACATAACATCACTTCTGCCATATTTTATTTGTTAGAAGCAAGTCACTATGTCGAGTCCATATTCAACTGGAGAGGAAATTATATCCCACCTTTTGAAGGGAGGATGTAATGTCAAACAATTTGCAACCTATTTTAAAACCACCATATGGGGTTATAGCCAATGATACATATCCCATACTACATGCCATGGATACCTCTGGCTATGGATTAATCCAAGAACGCTTTCCATATTCACACCTAGGACTTTGCCAAATCCTCAGAATAAGACTCTTTATTTAAATGACCAATAACCCAAGCAATACCCACTTAGGACAAGCAGGCATTTATTGGCTCGGTCAACCCAAGGAAGTGTTGAACTAACCAAATCCCAGGACAGGCAATGATCCAGAGAAATAAGTGGAACCAGGAGCCTGTATACTGACAGGACTCTCTCTCTATGTCCTCTCTTTGCTCTTCCTGGAGTGTCAATCTCATTCTTTCTCACTTTGGAGCAGTTTTCCATAGATGGCAGGAACCATGGCTACCTACACCTTCCAAAATTACATTCCACGGCTTCCGCCATGAGAGAGGGTCTTCTCATACTCTGCTTGGTTCCAAGCCCAACACAGAAAAGAAGAGCCTGAGTGGTCCACCTTGGGGCCAGAGGAGGGGCTCGACCCTCACCTGGAAGCTCCCGCGGTTCCCACAAGGCGGCTGTGGAGGAGCGAGTGGTCAGCTTTCAGAGGAAAAGGGTGCCCTGGAGGAGTTGGGCAGGAGAGTGGAGAGAGGGATGGAGAGACAAACACAGGAGCCCTTTACAGCTTTCTTGAAAAAGTACCTATGTTGATAAGGATTAATACAGAAGGTAGAAACAGCATTTTATTTTCACACATATTCTGCATATCCCATTTAAAATCAGAATAGTGACAGAAATAGCATTTATGTGGAATCCACACATTCTTTCTTTTGATAAGCCTCATTTGTGTGGATACCCACAGTCATAATTGGCATTGATGTTAACACATTATAATTAGAACAACATGGTCAGTGGATATGTTCTGAGTTTTAATTTGAACCCCCAAGCAAGAATTTATGAACCGGTTCTAACCTTTTGTCAGTTATAAAATGTATGGTCCCCCTCGGGTCTTTCAGCAATGTAGGAGACACTTTGACAATCTTTCCATCTGTGCTGGGTAGACCTCATTTCCCAAAAGGGCAATGAACAAACTGGTAATACTCAACTTCCAAGAAGTGAAAGCCATCAAACTTTCACAAAACAACAATTCTTCTATTACATGTTTGTTTACATGTGTTTACATGTGTGTGTGTGTGTGACAGGGTGGGGGCAGAGTACTTGGAGATGCGACTCTAGGTAGCTGTATGCACACCAATACACCCATTTCTTTTTGAATTTTAAATAATCAAATATGACAAGTGAGACAGTTTGAGGAAAAAAAGTCTATGAGTGCTAGGTGCATAAGTAATAGTTTTCAAAGAGACATCCATAGCCCACGTACTTTGTACTTTCTTTATAAAACACACATATGCTATGCACTTTCTTTATAAAACACACATATGCTATGCACTTTCTTTATGAAGTTATATTTACTTTAGACAACTGACTTTTGGGCGGGCACTTTCTGCAGCTCATTACGTCCTGGTTCACAGACCCTGCCCCTCTAAGATAGTTCTTGGTTCCTCTTGAAAGGGGTAGTAGCCTTTTTGAAAAATCTCCTTTTTGTCAACTCATCACAGCAATTGACTTTTTCTCACTCCCAGCTCTCACATGAACATCTCCTCTCTTGTCCTGACCTCTCCACAGGCTCTGCAGTGACTCCATGTACATACAAATGCTACTCTGGGCTCACCTCATTTTGCATTGACACTCCAGCACCCGTTTGTGGTCAACGGTTCTGGTAAAGTAATAGTTCTTCCTTAAACATGTCTTCTTAGCAGACCTGGCTACTCTGACAGCCCACATGCCAGCTGCCTACTTCCTGGCCCCCTCCTCAGAGTAACTGATGTGTATTAGAGAGGCAGAGCTGCGTTCAGCACCTCCCATTCCATTCTGTGGTCCAGCCCCCGCTAACCCCTGGGGCACTTTACAGCTGCTGGTTGCTCTTCTCTCCCCCCAACAAGTTTACATTCCTGCCTTTCCCACTTCAACCAGAATCTTAAATAGTAAAGCCATTCATTGATATGTAAGCCTGGAAATAATAGACTAGAAGGGGAGGAGCATTAACACATAGCAGAAGTATCCTGAAAGCTCCAAACTCTTCAGAAAGGTGCCTTTCAGCTTTTGGACTACACAATGTCAGTTTCAGTCCTTGGGTGGGAAGAGCAAGTCCACTTTAAGACTGAAGTCAAGGGCCCTAGACCTAGTTGTCCAATTTCCTTTCTCTTGTCCTCAGCGAAACTGCCTCTTAGAACCTTTGAGATCATGTAGGGCTTCTTTTCTCCCTCACCGGTCTTTCCTCACCAGCACAAGCAGCCCGATTGTGCAGTAAGGACAGTGCACTGGGAATGCTGGCCCGTCAGCCCGAAGAGAAGGCTCCCACCCTCAAGACATGGGCCTTCACCTGATGAAGGAAAAGCTTCTGTTCAGCCTGGAACTAGGCCCCCCAAATGGAAGCATTCCTAGCCAAGCTGTCTCTCAGGTACATTTTCAAGGACAAGACACACGAGACCCTGCCCAGTATCCTAGCTCATGTACAGTTGAAGCTGGGGCTTCAGCCGCAGGCTTCTCCACTGACGCCTGAGGTTGGGGGTTGTAATTAACTGCTTCACAAACCTGTCCTTGATGTGGTTAATATGTTGGGTTGGGGGGACCTTTGCTGGTCACTTCCTAGAATTGTTGGTCAAACTTAAGGAGGTATTTGAAGACCCTGAACATTGTGAGGTTGCTGACTATCAGATCCAGAACCTCCTCTGCAGATCTGGCTCAGGAATAGAGTGCTAGGTTCTGGCAGAGATTTAACATAAATGAAATTGCTCATTCATTCATTGATTTATTAAAAACCCCACACTAAGTGAATACCAGTTACCCCCCACTATGCTTACAGACGAATTCTACGGGGGCTTAATCACTGAGCTCAGACCAGCCCTCCTGCGCAGAAGCAGCTCTTCTTGTCACTCTGAATTCCTCCACCAATTCCTTCAGATCAAGAGCTCCTTGTGTTCTTCTTCTGGGGTCTTCTGCCCAGAAGTCTGCTCGAGGTCTGAGGTCTCCTCACTGGCAGCCCACCTTGATGCTGACAAAGTGCAGTCTTTAAAGACAGATTGAGAAAAAAACTGAGAAGTATTGTGGCAAAGAGAGGTCCTTTTCAAAAATTATTTTTGGTCAGGCCAGATACCAAACAGGCTTACCGCCCAGTCAAGTGAGAAACCCAACCCGTTTGCTCTACCCGCCCAACAAGCCTAAAATACAGATCTATCCCTTTGGAAAATCTGGAAACTTTCCTGACTTGGGATTGATAATAAGGATATGTAAGCCTGTGTCTTTCCAAATTCTAGCCCTGGGTGGTAAAAGCCTTTTTGTGGCCCTATCAAATATAAGACTTTTTTAAATGTTAAGACCTCACACAATGTTGCTTTGGGAAGGTCATTCAAAGTCAGCCTCATCCATTTAACCTGCAGGTTTTAACACTTCATGCTAATATGTAAAAACTTCTCTTTCTAAAGCCACCAAATACCCATCAGAGAGATAGTTTAAAAGAAAACATGTTCATAGTTATTATCAACAAATCCATTTATGGAACTGTCCAAGACACTTAGATAAAATGAATCAAAGAAAACAGTATGTTTTCATGATTTCAAGAAGGTTAGAATGCTAGGCTGAAAACACCCACAAGGACACGCAACTTTTGGTCCTCTCTCTTAAGGGGCCTTCGGGTTTGGATTAAAAGGTTGGAACAAGGTCAGAGGAATCCTCCTAAAGCTGTGAAGACTGAGAATAGCTAGGGTGTTAAGCCTGAGCCAGAGTCTCCGGAGAGCTCCAGAAGATGGGAACAGCGTGTTGATAAAGCAAGTAAATAGGCTTGGGGCTTTCACAGTTCATCTGTGGTATGCTGTATTACCCAAGATGTTACTTCAGTATATTTTTAAAGAATATTGACAACGATAATAAGTGAAATGTATAGACCACAGAGCACATGTGTGAGGTACTGTTCGAAGTGTTTCCCATGTGTACACAATATGATAATGAAGATTGTGTCAGAGAGCTTCCGTGGGAAGGAGGCATAGGACAGAACCTGGGGCACTTGTAGGACCTGGAGTGTTTGGAAATAGTCAGATATGAAATGGAGAAATTCAGCAAGTATGGAATTGTGGTTTTGTGGTTTTTTGTTATTTCAGGTATGTTCAACTTAACACCACAACACGATTTTCACTTTCATGACGCTAAAGGATGATCTACTCGGTGGCGTGATAGCAGCCATGGAATACCAGAGACCCTCTCTAAGACTGTGTTACATGACTGAGGACAGCTCTGGGTCTTCCCTTAGATGATTCCTGATGTTGATAAAGTCTACGGCTGGATACAGATTTAGGGGGCAGGACCAAGCAATACTCTTCTTCACTGGCTCACAAATCCTCTTGAAAATGGAGAAATTGATACACAAAAAAGGAGATAGTGCAGAAAAAAGACATAATTGGAATTATAACTCTGTTGGCAGGTGATGCTAGAAGGTCTATGTTCCTCAGCAGTTTTCTAACTTTCATAGGCGTCAGAACCACCTGGAAGGGGTGCTTGTTCGAAAAGCATATTTCTAGCTCCCTCTTCCAGAGAATCTGATTCAGTTGGCAGCAGGTGGGGAGTGGGACCAGGAACATTCTGAACAAGCAACAAGCGGCTCTGATGCAGAAGTTTCGATAAAGACCACACCTTGAGAAATACTTTGAAAGTCTTAGAAAAAGGGATAATAGTGAAAATAGTCAACATGAAACCTAAAAAGGAAGAAGAAAGACAGGACAAACACAGGATCTGAAGTCAATAGGAGCCTAGAGAGGAATTATTTGCAAAATCACACAATTAGTGAGGTATGAGAGGGAGGAATTATGATTTCTTATTTAGTTATTGCTTGTTCTCTGCCCATTTCCATTAAAATCCCTAGGAAGGGAAAGGTAATAGAATAAAACATATTATCTATTTTGAGAGAAGCTATCTGGGGCAAGGGGAAGGAGTGATGGAAAATACATCACCTGTTGCCTGGTATGAATGCCACATGCCTTACAGGACTCCGGAGCCTCTTTTAATTGCTTACTTATAAGTCTACATTCCTGAACGATTTCATAGCTGCTGGGGCCTGGGGTTCATCTCAGGTGTGTGAATCTGGCTGGATCAAGCCTGGTAGGGTAAGAAACACACATGGAAATGCATCACTATTGATAAAACTTGAAGTTTGAGGAGAAGAGAAGTAAGAAAGAATTAACTCTGAGGAAAGTAAATGGGGGAATTTCTATTTTAAAGTTCTTTTTACTGGAAATATTAGATCCAATAATTGCATTTAGTGTTCTGTAAATGAAGATAAATTATTAGCAATTAAAAAAAATCAAGTAGTGATAAAAATAATGGGCATAATTATTTTATCACAATTAACTTCCTTTTTAAGGTATCTGTGACCTTTCAAGCACTAAATCAAATGCATAAAGTGATTCACTGCCCGAGGAGCACATAAAATGAATATAAATGACTGATTAATAGGAACAAAAGGTGTACCATAATATGCTTAAGACATTTTAACTAAGCAAAATGTTATTCCTTATGTCTAAAAAAAGATTTTAAAATTAACATCCTCAGTGTCTATTCTGTCACATGTTCTGAGGAGAAGGCTGTTGATATATAATATTTTTTCAGTAGAGTCTTCTTGGATTATTTCACCAAGACTCACTACATTGGCAAATAAAGTTCCTTAAGAAGTGTAACCAACTATAATTGATAGAAATGAAGGACAAAATGTATGAAAATATCTTAGAGAGAAAAAAACCAGACATCAGTCAGTTGTTGCCTTTTTAAGCATGGTTTCCCCTGTAATTCAAAATTCCTTTTCTGCTTTCTGACCCATGGGCTGCTGAGCCACCACAAGAGCCGTAATCATGGGCAGCGCTGCTGACGAGGGCTGGGCCTCGGCTCCCTCTGCACTGGAGATTAGTAGGGATTTTATTGCTAAGCCAACTGGTGAAAGAGAAGCGGATGTGAAGGGCAAAACTCAGAGGACCTGGAAATAGTAACCATTGCTGTCATGCCTTCTAATTTAAATAGCAAATGCCCAAACACGTAAAAAGCAAAAAACAAAAAAACACCATCAACAGGACAAACATGATGGAAAGTCCAAGATGATCCGTATCTTGGGTCAAATTACTCTTTTAAAAAATATTGTGTGTCAACGAAGCAAATGAAAGGGCCTAGAGTGAGAGTGCTGGACACACATAGTTTCTGATAGAACAGAGTCAAGTTGTGTGGGAGTTAAAGACACCAAAACGTGCCCACCACTGATTTGAAATACCCAAGCGGAAGGGTTGGGCATGGTTTTAGGGTACAGAGAATAGTAGGCCAGGGTCCACTTACCCTCAACCTATTTGCAAAACCTACTATTAGTGGCAAGTGACAAGGACAGGGGGTGGGCTGGAGCGACGTGAAGACTTCCCCCCTAACAGCATATTGGCAACTAATGTTATATAATTTCCTTGTACTGACCACAGAATAGCTGGTCATTATAGCTGTTAGGTACTGTGCATTGTTGTTGTCATGTAATATCATACACAATAGAGTTTACCACAAATACTGCAATGAAACTTTAAACGGTAAAACTCTAGTAAAACACTATGATTTGCAGAGCAATAGTTCAACAGGAAGGAAATGTGTGACTTTCTATGGGCATTTATGATAAATGGAGGAAAATAATGATGATTAAGGGTATTTGAAACGTGTCTTTGAGTAGAAAATTTCAAAATAAAGAATAATGAAGAGAAATACCATGCACTAACATTTTTAACCATTTTGTGCAAAAGTACTTATTTATATCAGTAATTTTATTTAGTTCTTACAATTCTCGGTGCAAGTGTGAATTATGTGCAGATTTTCTTTTATATTTCCCATCTTCCTTAATGCCTTAAATATCCAGCTTCTACAAACTGCATCCTCAACACACACAGATTAAAATTTCTCTTCTGAAAAGGGATCTGAAAAGCTAAACCTGATAATGATCCTGATCTCCTATCTATTTCAAAATATTGGCAATTAAGTTTTAGAAGGCTTAAATCAAAAGATTGAATCAAAAATGCTATGATGCAGGGTATGGCCCAGTGGTGTAGTGGCTAAGTTTGCACGCTCTGCTTTGGCAGCCTGGGGTTCACAGGTTCAGACCCCGGGCGTGGACCTACACACCACTCATCAAGCCATGCTGTGGTGGCATCCCATATACAAAATAGAGGAAGATTGGCACAGATGTTAGCCCAGGGACAATCTTCCTCAGCAAAAAGAGGAAGATCAGCAGCGGATGTTAGCTCAGGGCTGATCTTCCTCACCAAAAAAAAAAAAAAAAAATGCTATGATGCAAAGAATTCCTGGATTGTTTCTCCTCAGTCTCCAGACACAATCCCTATTTGTTATTCCTCACTGCCTTCGTGTGATCATTATACCTATAATTTCTCACTTTTCCTTATTAAAATGCCAATATACTTGGGAAGGAACACTTATTATGCCTTATTAGCCAATAATACACCACTGAATTTATATGATTTTTTTTCTCTAAAAATTAATCAAAAGTAGGTTTGTTAGGAAACAAGATGGTGAGGTTAGCTCTAAGAGGAAGGGGAGAGAAGTTCACTTATTCATGATTATATGCCAAGCACAATGCTGTATCTTCATGGTACAATGCTACACATATCATTTCATTTAGTCCTCACTTAAGTGGCTTGATGTAGGTAGTGTCTCCATTTTGCAAAGTAGAAAATTAAAATTCAGAGAGGTAAATCTAATTGTTGAAGCTCACGAGTGATAGAGATTCAAAACAAAAGATGTGTGACTACAAAGACTTTGATTGTTTAAGGAGTACTGAAATCTGAAGGCTGGAGGCATACAAGCCCCATTGGAGTCCAGCAAAGCTGACATTGCCACTCACCCTCAAAACTGGACCAGGAGCAGAACTCCGATTCCCTGACTCCCGGCAGAGGATTCTCTCCAAGAGACCACACAGAAGGCTCTTATGCAACAATCAAGATCAGAGCTTGGCTCTTCTGCCCAGCAGCCTAAGCCAGTCTCCATGAGTCAGCCAGACATTTTATTCTGATCTGGGCAACCAGAGATAAGAGTCCACCTGTGCAATCCCTCTTCTGGAAATGGTAGGGGAAAGAAGCAACAAGAATTTGGCTCCCTCTTCCAACACCTTTTAAAGGTCACTAATTAATTCTTCAAGGCAATTGCTCCTACATGTGGAGTTGAGACATAGGGGTGTGTGGTGCCTTGTGAGAGGCATGGCATGGACAGTGAGTCCTCATAGTCACGGGGTCACAGTCCCGAAAAGGAGCATAGTTAAAAAGACCATAAATCTCACCAAAACCAGGTGGAGGGAAAATTAGGGCTGAAACATTTTAAACAAGCTATTCCGTATAAATTAAAACAGTAGAAAGTCTAGAAAACATCCACTTTTTATTTATGGATGCTACAAATCTTCTCCAAAATGTGTTCTCCTAAATCAACTTCTTCAACCCATCCAGTGTTACCAAACCATCTAATCAAGCTTGGTTTTTATAAAGTACAAATGCAGGGTAAACAAAGAGGGTTTCTTCTAAACCGAACAATTTTCATAATTGTCTTTGGGGCCAACGCTCTATTCCAGGTCAGGTGATGTGAAACCCAAGTCCACTGTGATTTTTCCTTGAACTTCGTGTTCCCAGGAATCCACATAAATGTCCAGTACAGTAGTAGCCTCTACTTCTTTCATCCTTCTGACTCCAGGGAAGCCGACAGCAGTGTGACGCCTCCGCCACTTTTTCTACTGGGGTCTTAGATCGCTCTTATCAGTTTGTACAAGCTCATTGTATTTTAAATATACTAACTATGGTATGTTATATCTGTGCAGATATTCCTTCTCGGGTATCTTTAACATTGGTTATTTTAATGTAATCAATATTGATGTCTTGTAAATTCTCCAGTGATTTCTAAGCTAAGAAAGTCCTTCCTACCCAGAGATAAGCTAAATATTTATGTATAGATTTCTATAGATAAATCTGTAGATTATCTTCTGGATTTTTTGTGTTGTTTTTTTTTTTTGCAGCATTTCGTTCTTAAATCCTATTGAAATTTATTTTGCACTTGGAGTAAAGTGATGATATAAAGTGATTTTTAAACAAATAATTAAACTGCTTTTTTAAACGCTATTTACTGAATAATTCACTCAACTTCCACAATGATTTGTGAGGTCAACTTTTATCATATCCTATATATACTAAGAGCGATTTCTGGGCAACATACATTTTTTCCATTGCTTTGTCTGAATCCTCTGTACACCGACACAAAAATATGAAATATTTTTAGGTATGAAAAAGCAAGTTAACCTTTATTACTTTTTTCCAAAACTTTTAAAGATATATTTATGCATATAATTATATGCACTATTTATATGTATTCTCATATGAGTTTTGGTTTTTTATTTCTTTACAAAAATAAAAAATTTTATTATTACTTTATTTTTCATGGAACAATATCTAAAAACAAACGAAGCATTCACTACAGCACTGATGATACATGATCACTAACAATTGTTGAGAGTTTGTATACGCCAGACATATTCAAAGTACTTTAGACATTGTAATAGTTAATTTTATGTGTCAACTTGGCTGGCCACGGTGCTTAGATATGTGAACAAACACTATTCTGGACGTTTCTGTGAGGGTATTTTTGAACTAGATTAACATTTAAATCCGTGGACTTTGAGTAAAGCAGATTGTCCTCTATAATACGGGTGGGCCTCGTCCAGTCAGTTGAAGGCCTGATTAGAACAAAAGACTGCCTTCTGCCAAGCAAAAGAGAATTCAGCCAGCAGACAGCTTTCAAACTTGAGCTGCAGCACTGGCTCTTCCCTGGTCTCCGCCTGCTGGTGCACCCTGCAGATTTTGGACTTGCCAGTCTCCATAATCACATGAGCCAATTCCTTAAAATAAAATAAATTTCTCTCTCTCTATATATATATACATAGATAATATAATATTATATATTATATACACCGTTATATCCATATACACACATATATGTACATGTACACCCTATTGGTTCTGTTTCTCTGGGGAACTGTGACTAATACATATATATAAAGTCATTTGTTCATCACGAACACTCCAAGGGGCAGGTATGTTTTTACCATCTTTACGTTACAGGTGAGGGCACTGAGTCTGGGAAGCTTAAATAGCTTGTCCAACATCTTTCAATCGGTCAGTGGAGGACGAGGAATCAGACTCATTGCCTACAATCTTAATAATGCAAATATACTTTTTCAGATCAATGAAACTAACTTTTAAAAATTATTATTTTTTCTTTAAAAAACAAAATAACATTGTAGTTCCTTATTTGGATTTGATGCCTTTTTAGGGAGATCCAAGTATGTCAGAGTGAAAGTTCTCCACGTGGTTCTCAAAAAGGTAGTCCTATGGAGTTCTTTGCTTTTCTCACTCTCGTCCCCTCCTGAGTGTACAGCTGAGGTTTTCAGTAGCCATGGGACATATGGTGATGTCATTGCTCTGATGTTAACAGATAATGGGTTTATTTTTGTTAATTTTGAATGAATTAATAAATATTTTTAAACTTCTCAGGTTTAACACAATACAGTAAATATTTGTTGATATAATCCTCATAAATAAAAGCTTTTGGGGGTCCTAAATAATTTATGAATTTAAAGAGGTTCTGAGACCGAAAAGTTTGAGAACTGCTGCTTTAGAGACATTACAGAAATTAAGGTATTTTTATGAAATGAATACCATTATTTATCAGTTTAGCAGATGCGATTTTACAATTTTTACAGAATTCTTTAATTCTTCCCATACTCAAATCTGAGTAAGAGAGGGAGAAACTAAACCTAAAATGAAACTTCACAAATATCTTGTATGCTATGTTCAATCTTTAATGTTTTTACTTGGCCATGGTCAGAATAATTCTAGGCCCTGGGTCTATAGTCCAGTCATAATGTTTACCAATTCCAACTGGATAAATGTTATCTTACCTTCTTCCAATGGTGAATAAAAGACTAACAAAACATTTTCCCACTTTCTCAAATGTCAAATAGTGGACGTTTGCAGGAAAGCCCACGGAAAACGCATGTGGTGGAGAAAAGATGTGCGTGCCGGTGCCTGGGTGCACGGTGACTCTGCACTTTCTGCTCCAGCTTCCTGTGGGCTGTCTGGGGGCGGTCCACATCCTCCGGGCATTCTCCCGAGGGTGGGGCCACAGCCATAACAACTTCACATCGCTGTGCTGAGCCCTGCAGAGGAGCAGCAGCGAGGCTGGGGCAGAATGCGGTGAGCCTGGCTGTGCTTAGAGCAGGAACCTCCTCTGGAGATGCAGCTTGGCTCTGCTCCGGGCCAGAAACTGGAGGGAGCTCAGAAGGCTCATCTTTGGCAAATGTGTGTCTGCCAGTCCACCAGGGGAAATGCAGCAGAGAGTGGCTGCCTCAGTGTTACTAGGTGAGTCAACGAGATGGAACAAAGGAATCCAGGCTGACGCCTGTCTCTGACCGCTGTGGAGAGTCCTATTCTGTCCAAATCAACAACACCATCATTGCTGTCTTGGTGTAGAACGTCACAGTTCACAAAGCGCTTTCACATTCTCTCTCAAGGACGCTGTGAGGTAGACCAGGCAGGTACTGTTCACTTTATTTTACAGATCAGGAAACTGAGAATCCAGAGGGTCGAGGAATTTACTCACGGTCACAGGTAGCCAGAGCCTTGCCAGGCCTGGAAGGCAGCTCCTGTGGTTTCAATCCCACATCAGGTCCATTGGCTATGCAGATGGCACACATGGCCGGCCTCTTCCTTATACCTGAAGTTACCTAACCGCAGGCAGGTTTTTGCACAAGTGTATTTGGAAAGAAGGTAAAGATATAAAAAGGAAAAGGTAGAGATTGAAAAGGCAGAGAAAAAATCAGGCGGAAATGCACATCCTTTTACAAAATTCGTGACTGCTCTCATTTCTTTACTAATTACTCACGGAAAGTCTGAGGTCATCATTATCAACTTCCAGCGATTAAAAAAAAATGTTGTACCTCCACCAAAGTCGTCATTTAAAATAGTATGAAAATGCCTGTTGACACAAGTTTTTCTTCGTGAGTGTCAGTGGCCAAGATGAATCAGGGTGTTGAGGAGATTCTAGGATTGGGACCGGAGGCCTTGAGCATTCACCAGGATGTTCTCTCGAGGTCGTGAGTGTGTAGAGATGGTGGCTTCAGTTCCACAGCGTGTGCTGAATGCAGAATGGCCTCTGCAGGATGTGCTAGAGTTCTTTAGCCTTTAATTGCTTTTACAGCTGCTGCTCTAAAAACAGAAGGGATACAAATTACACTGTTTCGTTCCACTAAAAATGCAAAGAGGACCAGCAAAAAGAAATCCATAGACTCTGCCCTGCAAATGAGTCAAACAAACTTTTCCTTTAATGTGTTTTTGCTTATTTGAAAACTCACTTATAAGAGAGTGCTAACAAATAAAAAAACATGAACATAAAAAAAAAGTTCAAGACCGTTAATGAGGTAGGAGTGGAGTACTGATGGCCTGGTGAGTGTGAGGACGGCAGCAAGCCTCCGCCCCTGCAGGACCACCAGACATGGCATCTGGAATGCTCTTTGTGCCCAGGCATCCGACTGTGCCTCTGTCTTGGTGGATGGGAGCTCATCATAAAAATCAAAACAAACATGCACTTTCACATTGTTTTGTAGGCTGAGATTTGTACTTGCTACACACACGAAGGTGAATGTCCATCCTGAACACAGTTATAGCTGTGGACAGGCCTCTCCGTTGGTTATTTCTACCTTAATTCTCATTTTCTGTCCTCTGGTCTCTGCTTCTCCATGTAGCCCCAGCTTTTCACAGCTGCAGTTTCAGGGCAAGTCTCTTATCTTCCCTCAGAGGGACATTTATTTGTATAACCATTGCAGCTCCCAATTAATCCCTGAATAAGTGCCCCTTGGGACCCTCATAGGCCTGTGGTTGCTGCTATTGTAAAGAAGTAGCAACTCTGAATGCCATATTTGAAAAATGTGTCTGAAACCAGGGAAGACTTTTTAGAAGAAATTAAATGTGAATTCTACTCGTCTAACCATTCCTTGTGTGGGTTTTTCAAATGAAGAATTGGTTAACAATAATAGGAAAATCATTAGTCAAAGAAATCATAATACTTTCGAGGTGACGTCTTTAAATTACTGACCTCTAGACACCCCTGTTTCTGATTTACATGGCTTGTTGTATTTAACTTCTTCTCTCTTTAATTGGCATATAATAATTGTTCTATACAGTCTGACTTCTTTATGGGTATGCAACATACACTGGAATTCTATCCATGGGTTTACTCCTTGAAACTACTTTATGTTTATATCTGGGTTAAAAAAAATAAATTATTGGATGGAGTTCAAGATTTTCTAAATCATACCAAATTCTCTTCCATAGGAAATATGTTATATCCGTGTACTAGTGCATTAATGTTTGGTGATGATCTTCAGATCACACACAAGTCTTAAAACTACAGCAAGCTTCCTACTTGACAGGTAAATTGTTGCAATAAATAAGCCATTATATGAAAGAGAATGTCAGACTTTTGCTCACTTCTCCTCCCAGTTAGATTTTTTTAAAATGAATTTAGAATCAATTATCCTACACCATTATCAATAATGGCAGAGTATGGGCTCTGGAGGAGATAGCCGGGGGTACAATCTTGGTCTTTCCACTCTTGGCTCTATGACCTTGAGAAGTTCCCATACTCCTCCAAGCCTCTGTCTCCTCCCTTGTAAAATGGACATAGTAGTAGTGCCCATCTCATCGAGTCGCTATGGGCATTAACCAGGTAACACACATAAGAAGCTCAGCACGGAGGTAGGTACACCACTAGAGTTCAGTAAAGGAGAGATGTCGTTCTTCTTTTCCTCTCCAGAATCCCTGTTTGTGCTTTCTCTTACAGAGAGATGGGAGGGAGTTCAAGCGTATTAACTCTGCCCATCAACAAGCCTACATACCAACACGTACTTGGGAAATGCCGATGGGGAAAACAATAATATCAGGATCATTTAGTTTAAGGTGTAAACAGTTAGAGGGGATTTTAACAGCAATGTTTAAACTGAAGATAACACAAGAGAGGAAGTTTAAATTGAGGAATATAAAAATTAGGTTCAGAGGAAGTAATTTATTAACTAGAACTTCCTGATTACCTGTGGGGTTTTGTCGTTCGTTCGTTTTGGTTAGTTCTCCTTATGATCTAGTCTAAAAACTTACCTTCGTCTCCGCTTCACTCGGTCCCCAGGTCGTGTGGACGTTTCCCAGCTCACATCCACCACTTACTTTGGTTTAGTTGCAATGTTACCTCCCAGGCTGGGTTACCATGGCCTTACAGCTGGATTAACGCAATACCCTCCAGACTTTCTCTCCGGCTTTTAACACCTTCCTTCTATTCAATCCTGCATTTTGCCAACAGGTTAATTTTCCTCAAAAACCACTTCATTTTATCTTTCTGATTTCCCACTGCCTCCGTGGTAGGATTCTAATTCCTTGGTTTAGCATTCAAGGACCTACAGAATCCAGCGTTTCCAGCTCCGTTCCCCACCCCCATCTCCTCTAATCCACCCTCGTGGGGGAGGTGGTGCCGCCTGAGAAGAGCATGACTCCAGAGCAGGCTGCCTGCCTGGGAACTCCAGCTTCACCACCTAACAATTTGAAACTACGAGTCCCGACTTTCTGACTCGTGGAACAAGCATTCCATGTGCCATCTGAAGGAGGAAATGTGGGCTTCACCCACTGGTAAGGGTTCTGCTTAAATCTACAGAATGGGCAGATAGCCTAATTTCCGTGTTTAAAGTAATCATCTAGATGGAGACTGCAAATGTTCCCACTTGAGATAGAGGATGGCCAGCAGCCAAAGGGGGGATTTAGGGCAATGAGACCCTTTCATGAGTCCCTTAGCCAAACTCAGGAGAGTCAGTGGGGAAGGAGGGAAGGGATAGAGAAAGCTAGAAGTGGTGGGTCTGGGGGCACAAGCTTGTTAGAGGGCTAGGAGTCTGTCTCTCCCTTCTTTGCTCTATCCTCCCTGCCCCATCCTCTTCTCATGGGAAAGAGCACCCAGAAGTGCATCACAGTGTCCCATGAGGTCTGGACTGCCATCCTTAGGTGCCTGAGGGTGGCCATGGGACTTGCTAACCTGTGGTGAGAATCGCAATTGGGTGGATATTGGCGTCACAGGTCGCGGACAGCCATCGAGTTTGCATCCGGGCCTCAGCCAGGGGATACCGAGGGCAGCGGTTTCCTGGCCAGTTTCTCAGATTCTGTGGGATAATAGCTCCCCACGACTCCCTTAACTCCCAAGACCTCAACAATTCCCAGCTATCCCTGGCTCCACTGAGATCTGCTCACAGCTGGGCTTTGGAAGGGGCGTTTAGACCATAATCTACTCAGAATCCTCTATGTTTCCTGGATGATGTTTATTATTACATTTTTACATCACCAAAGTTCTTTGGAATAATCACAGTAACATTTTTGAGACCTTACTGTATTCTAGAACCTGACCACATTGCCTTCAATCTTCACACTCGCGTCACCCCCCGTTATGATGAAGAAACTGGGCTCATTTAGGATAAGCGGTGGAGCCAGGACCCTCACCCAAGTCTCTCTGCCTCCAGAGCCTGAAGCCTTGTGGTTTTCTTCTGTGGATCTGTTCATCTGTTACCCTTCTCATTTGCTCCCCACAGTCTTAACCTTTCTGTCATCCAGCAAAGTTCTGGACACAGGTTCCCGCTCTGAGCTGAGGCAAGCTTCCTGAAATTTCCTGCTGCTGTTTCTCCAGCCTGCTTTAACACAGGACGGACTCAGAGGATGTGAAGGCAAACATTACAGTTCCTGTGCTGTTCCTCATAAAGATTTAAAAGAAAATATAGAAAGAAAAGCAAAGGGAAGCAAATAACTCAGGGTTGTGTCTGTTAGTCATAACACAATGAAGGAGAGAGTCAGCCCCAGAGTATAGCAAAAGGTACATTTAGAAGACAAATGCAAGTTATTTAGAACCACCTCATAAAAAATTTGTGGTGTACTCTTATGTACACCACAGAAGTACCGGGTACTTCTTGCCCAGCAGTCGATGCGTCAACAGATATTTACAGGGAACCATTATGAGACAAGCATGGTGTAAGTGGCTGCAACACTTCTGTCTGACTTTATGAGTTTATCTTTCCTGTCGAGCTTCTTATAAACTTTGCAACATTCCTACGTTCAGGCTTACTATTCTAAAACTTTAAATAAATTATGTTAACTGACATGCTAGCAGGACCAGTGAATATTTTTTAAGACTGTACTTGATTGGATTCATTCATTTTTATGACTTTATTGTCAGGAAAGATGAGATACTTGTTCATATATAATGGCATTCTTGTAACATAATTTGGTTAATAATTACAGTTAAGACCTCCATTTTTTACTTTAAGAACAGATATTCGAATGCTGGATCAAATCACTAATGACTTTTCTGCAGCTCTCATTTCTCCAGATCTACTGAACTGAAGCTCTGTTTAAAAAACAAATGAAAAAAGCCAAACACTAGCCCTGTCACGAAAGTTTTGTCAGGCTAGCAATCTGGGTCATGGAAACACCTCATAATGGGTACCAGTAAAAGAAATTTCTGATACCTTTTACCCATGAGAAACTATTTCATTAATGAGGAAATTTCTCACTTTCTAAACTCGACGTTAACCACATTATCCTCATGATCGATGTCCTTTTGACGCCTGAATTATCGCCCTGGCTAACCTGGTCTTGCTCCAACGGGCACATAAACCCCGCTGAGCTGGCCGTGACCAATGTTCCACCTGCCGGGCGGTGTTCTCCTTGCCTTCCTTTCGGTCTCTTCTTGTCCCCCTTCCCCAGGAGAGTTAAATGACTGTGTGAGCGCTCAGTGACAGGTCAGAGCTCCACCTAGAACGTGCACACACACAGATGTGTGACGGGCCCACCGGAGCTGAGAAGGTCTTTCTCCGAAAAACGTCAGGACGACTGGCCCCTCGACTGGAGAACATCAGAACTCGCACACTAAAAACCAGGCAGCTATCCAGCTGTACCCAGTGCTATTTTTGGGGATCCATCCTAAGAAGTTATCATTTTCATGAGAATGAGGTGCTTATTCCACCACAGAAGTTTTGACTTTGGAAAGCATCCCTTCGTAGTTCTAATTTCCCCGAGGGCAGTATTTTTTTGGACTTGTTTTTCTCTTCCGTGTTTGGACATCTGAGTTCTCACTCTTTGAGGCTCTGCCTCCTTGGTACTCTCCCCTGTGGTAGCTCCACCACACTCTGTAACTAAAACAGAACTGAAGTAGTTAGGAAGTTAATTCTCAACAAAACCTATTTTTCCTCATTTAAGAAGTTTTCTTTTGCTGTATCTATAAAATTGCTTCAAATCAATACCTCATTTTGTAAATACTAATTTTTTTTTATACAATGCTATCTTTTTTTATTCTTGCTGCAGAACAGTGAGTGAAGTGTGTCTATAATGATATGCCTTATTGCTGTCACATAATTATACCTGATTTAATAACAATCCCTAATATATTGGGTATGGCACAAAAGGTACTAAAATATCCTTTTTATAAATACTGTTAACAAGATAAGCTTCTGTCAATAGATTATGCTGACATTCAGTTTGTGTCATTTTTAGATAACATCTCGAACATGACAATATTTCTGTTTGACCCAATGGCCTGGGGCGCTGATGAGAACTCAGGCTTTGAGAATCAGAGGTTGGTTCATTCTTGTTAAGTAAAGCAATGCTTTATTGATTTTGGAGTTAAACCAAATTGACATTTTCATGACTGTTACGGACTCAATATTTGTGTCCCCTCAAAATTCATATATTGAAGCCCTAACCCCCCAATGTGATTATATTTGGAGAAGGAGCCTGGAAGGAAATAATTAAGGTTAAATGAGGTCATAAGAGTGGGGCCCTGATCCAATAGCATTAGTGTCCTTATAAGAAGAGACACCAGAGAGCTCACTTTCTCTCTCCCTACACACATGCACCAAAGAAAGGCCACATGAGCATCCAGGGGAAACGGGGCCATCTGCAACCAAGGGGAGAGTCCTCGCCAGACACCAGCCCCGCTGGCGTCTTGATCTTGGACTTCCACTCTCAAGAACTATGAGAAAATAGATTTTTGTGGTTAAGCCACCCAATCTATGATATTTTGTTATTGCAGCCCAAGCAGACTAATACAATGACTAACCTATTTTCTAGAAAAAGTTTAGCTAGTTATTCTTGATTTGGGCAATGCACAAAATAAAAATAATGCAACCTTAAGTTTTCCAAAATAAATTTCTGTATTGGAGTACTTCAAAACTGTGATCACTTTTTCTTCAGGTTTTTCTCTGTGAAATACCACTGTACAATGAACAAGACTGTTGAAATCTCACTAATACCAACTTAAAACTACTAATCTAGGCATATCTCAGCAAGGGCACTCAAGTTTTGTCATAGTTTGTAACTTCCAGACAAGATGTAGCAAGACGGTTCATTGTCAAATATAGACCTGTAGAAATTGCTAAGAAATTGGAAGTAAAGAAAAACATTTGTGAGTTCTAGGCAGTTTATAAAATAGAATCTTGCTTGCTGATATTTACTCATTAAATTATTTACAGTTAAGCAATACAGTTATATGACTAGGTCAATAAAGTTAAGCAAATTAAGTAACAATTGCACTTGTGCTATGATTTGTATTACAGCTAAAAGACATCAAACAAAACTTGCAAGAACAATGTTTTGTTTGATAAGAAACATATAAATTATTTGACTGTTATAAAACGCAGAACTATGTCAATCTCTAGAATCTATTATACAATAAAGAACTAATTTTTCCACTGTTTTTCCCCATAAATGATGAATAAACACAATTTTCATAGGGTCACAAAACACTATCTTTTAAGAATTAATTAACATTTAATAATTATGTAATATTTTATCTGTGGACTTTTTTGATTCAGAAAATAAGGATTAATTTTATACTTAATTGTTGGCGAAACAAACCTAAAAAATGATAGATGAAATTTTAAATCAAATTGTAAATATTTATAATCCAAACAGTAAAAACTAGAACATTTCCATACTGGGCAAATGTATCAAATCAATATAGTACTTGTTCAACACCAGCAGGTGGAATGGAGCAGCTGTGACTAAAAAATGACAATGCTGTCACAAAGTAACTATACCTGGAAATAGTGTACCTGTAAAATTCAAACTAATTCCTGGTACTAGAAGAGACTTTGATTAAATAGCATTGCCACCTCCAATCAGGTTAATTTGTACTGTGATACAGTCTCAGGCATACCTTTACTTTTTCTTCTTGACATCTGTCATATTTGCAATTAAGTAATCATTTGTATCATTCCTTGTGTGACAAGAGGTTGTAAGCTCCATTGGGGTGGGGCTACATCTGTCTTGTTCACAGCTGTGTGGCTAGTACCTGCAACAGTAAGTGCTTAATAGTTATTTGTCAGATTAAGGAACAAATGGAAGGCAGAAGGTGTGAGTATCTACAGCTTAGTGGATCCATAAATGAATTCAGCACCACCAGATAAAGTTGTAGGAATGAAAGACAGATCAAAACAGAAAGAAGACCACACTTCAGGGTCATTTGTATGTCAGAAAGTGAAAAAAACCTGAGGACTTTTAGAAAATGATTCATCCTATTTCATAATGGAAATCTTCCACCTAGTAAATTCAACCAATTTTTTTTTTTTTGGTGAGGAAGATTGGACCTGAGCTAACATTTGTTGCCAATCCTCCTCTCTTTGCTTGAGGAAGATTGGCCCTGAGCTAACATCTGTGCCAATCTTCCTCTACTTTTGTATGTGCGATGCCGCCACAGCATGGCTTGATGAGCGATGTGTATGTCCATGCCAGGGATTTGAACCTGCAAACCCTTGGCCACTGAAGTGGAGTGCACGAACCTAACCACTATGCCACCGGGCCAGCCCCTCAACTGATTTTTTAAATAGCAAATAACTAGTTCGTCATAAGTTTGGTCAGGAGGCATTCTGAAAGAATATTCCGCATGTTACTGTATGGAGTAGCTACAGGCTATGCAAACATTCCAAACTAACTTAAATGGATGAATCAGGAATTTCTCAAAGCTCACAATTGTAGCCACCAAAAATCTTGGCTTAGTAAAAGGCTTGTAAGAGGACATAAAGCCACGATTTAAATATATTCTTACTAGATTATTAATGAACTCAATTCTTTGCAGAAAGCTCTGTGTTATTGAGATAATTTTCTGAATGAAAGCAGTAAAACATGGAAGTATATTCTAAAAGCTTAAATTATTTCTCAGTGTCGATAACAGTTACATATTTTGAATAAAAATTGAATGCAACTATTCAAGGCATCTTGTAATATTACGGATTGAGGTGATGTTCTGTGCTGCATAGTGCATGTGTGCGTGTGTGTTTTCCTTCACATCTTGTTTCCCTTTTTGTTTTTTTATTTGCTTTTTTTGTTGTTTTTTTCTTTTTTGTCTTTTTTTGTTTGTTTTGTTCTTTTAAACGTTTTTGGATTTTTTTTGTTTTCTTTATTTCTCTCACGATCTCTCATTGAAGCATTGCAGTTTTTGTTGATTGTCCTAGGAGCTGATTTCATTGATTGATGGAATGAGAACAGCAAAGTCTCTGAGCAGACTCTGTGGGTTCGTGCGGGCGGCATCAGTGGTTAGGAGGTCTGACGCCCTAACAGCCCCTCAGGGTCCGGTGGATGGTGACTGCAGTCTGGGGAAGCCGCACGTGGAGACCGGCTCTGCATCTGCTTCTGGGCGTGAAATATACAACAACCGCAAGAGGAATCTTGCTACTCTACATAAAGCTGCCTAGCTGATGAGAATTCATGCTAGATAGTCTCCCCAGGTTTGCTCATTTTTTTGCGAATGATGAGCTTTTTTGCTAAGTTAGAAATTCAGCTAAGTAGAAGACAGTTAAACCCAGAGCGCAGGTGAACTTGAGCAGTAATTGTGCATATGCACCCTATGGATCATTCTGACTCTTCTGATCTTAGTTGTCTCTCTTACTCTGGACCCTATAGTCAATCACAGAGCTCAGGGATGCTGTGAGAGGTCCTGGCACAGATGCTCAGGGGCGTGAGAATGGTCACTGTTGAGGAGGGCGGGACAGGAAAATTTGATTTAGAAAGACAGGAAACAGCTGTGAAGATAGTTCACAACTTAAAAAAAAGTGTGCATGGGGGCATAATAAAAAATAACTTAGTTTCAAAGTAAGCAAATATTTGAGCACCTTTTATGTGATAACCCCCACAGAAGTACAATTACATACAGTACAACGACAGAGGTCAAATGAAGTGACTAATGAGTGTGATGAGTATTGACAATTGTATATACCCATGAAACACGAATTCCTATTGAGATGTAAGGCCCACCTATAGTCGCAGCATGTCCTTTGTGCCCCTTCCCACATCCATCAACCAGAATTAGCACTATGCTGAAATCTTCCATCAAAAATTAGCAGAATCATGCAGTATGTGCTCTTTTGTGTCTGGCTTCTTTCATGCAGCATAATTTTTTGAAGTTTATCCATGTTGTTACACGTATCAGTAGTTAGTTCTTTTTATTGTTGAGCAGCATCAATATATTGTGTGAATATACCACAGTCTGTAATCCATTCTCTTGTACCTGGACATTTGAGTTGTTCATAGTTTTTAGTTATTTATGAATAAATCTGCTTGGAACATTTTTGTGCAAATCTTTTTATGTACGTGAGGAAAGCATTTCTCTTGGGTAAACGCCCAAGTGCAGGATTGCTGGGTCATAGGGTAGGTATATGACTAACTTCCTGAGACGCTCTAGACTAATTTCCGAAGTGCCTACACACCATTTCACAGTTCTATCAGCGATGTATGACAACTTCAGCTGCTCCACGTCTCCTTCATCATTTGGTGTTGTCAGTCCTTTTAATTTTAGCCATTTTGATGGGTTTGCAATGATATCTCATTGTAGTTTTAATTTACACTTCACTGATGATTAATGAGACTCAGCACTTTTTAATGTGCTTATAATTTTTTGTGCAAATATCTTTCTTTATGAGGTATCCATTTAAGTCATTTACCTATTTTTATTGGGTTGTTTGTCTTATTATAATTGAGTTGTAGGAGCGTTTACATGTTTTAGGTAAAAGTCCTTGTCGGCATTGATAATATCAGCAGAAGTTTTTAGTGTTGATGAAATCCACTTATCAAATTTTGCTCTTATGATTAGTACATTTTGTGCTCTAAGAAGTATTTGTCTCTCCCAGGGTTGCAAAAATAATCCTCTATTTTCTTCAAGGAGTTTTAGAATTTTATCTTTTACATTCAGGACTACCAGCTATCTTGCATTAATTTTTATGGATGGTGTGGGGTGTGGTTTAAGGTGCATTTTTTTTTTCATATAAGTAGTCATCTTTTGCAAAACCGTTTGTTAAAAAGACTTTTCTGACTTCATTAAGTTACATTGGTGCCTCAGTTAAAAAAAAAAATCAACTGACTATGTAAATGTGGATCTATTTCTGGACTCACGATTTGCTTTCGTCGATCTATTAGTCTATTTTGTGTGTGTGTGTGTGTGAAGAAGATCAGCCCTGAGCTAACATCTGCCAATCTTCCTCTTTTTGCTGAGGAAGACTGGTCCTGGGCTAACATCCGTGCCCATCTTCCTTCACTTTATATGGGACGCCGCCACAGCATGGCTTGACAAGCAGTACGTTGGTGCACGCTCAGGATCCCAACCCTGGGCTGCCCCAGCGGAGCACCCGCACTTAATTGCTATGCCACTGGACCGGCCCCTATTAGTCTATTTTAATGCAGTACTACACCATCTTGATTATAATAAGTTTTGAAATAAAATAGTATAAATACTTGAAAGTATTCTTTTATTTATTTATTTGCTGAGGAAGATTCACCCTGAGCTAACATATGTGCCAGTCTTCCTCAATTTTTTTATATGGGTCACCGCCACAGCATGGCCACCAGTGAGTGGTATAGGTCAGCACCTGGGAACCTAACCTGGGCCATCGAAGTGGAGCACTCCAAATTTAACCACTGGGGCTGGACCCCAAAGTATTCTTTTACTCCAAGATTGCTTTGCCTATAATGAGTAGTTTCTATTTCCATATAAATTTTAGAATCGTCTTGTCAACTTCTACCAAAAAAACGCCTTCTGAGACTTTGTTTGCGAATACTTTGAATCTATAGTTCAATTTAGACAGAATTCACTTCTTAAATATATTGAGTCTTCCTATTCATGAACGTGGTATATATTTCTATTTATTTATATCTTTTCTAATTTCTTTCAGCAATGTTTTGTAGTTTCAGTGTAACAGATCTTGCACATATTTTATTAAGTTATTTCTAAGTAGTTTATGTTATTTGATGCTATTTTAAATAGCATTATATTTTTTATTTCATTTTCCAATTGTTCTTTGCTGGTACATAGAAATTAAATTGATATTTTTTATTGACCTTGTATCTGTGACAATGCTAAAATCACTTATGAGCTCCAGTAGTATTTTTTTAGACTATTTTAGATTTTTCTACATTCGTGATCCTGTTACCTGTGAATAAAGATAGCTTTACTTCTTCCTTTCTAATATTTATTAGAAATTAGGATATTTCCTTTCTTTTGTTTCTTTTTTTCTGGTCTTGTACCACTGACTGAAACTTTTAGTAGGATGTTGAATAGAATGAATAAAAAAGACATTCTTATCTTGTTCCTAATCCTTGGGGAAAGTTTTATCTGGAAGAAGGCATAGCCAGATATACATCGACACATAGGCTGTGGCTAATGGTTTGGTTGGATGGTCATCAATTAAAAGGAACATGATTGTAAAATCGGTGATAGTGAGGTCTGGGAAGAGGTATGCGGATGGACCTTGGTCATAGATCATGAGGATATTTGCATCCCACGTGAGTGTTCACCAAAGAGCCACTTCAGCAGAAGAGGAGGACACGATGATCTATTCTGTGGACACGAGTGAAACTGTTTCTGCAGCTACCCCTGTATTTTTCCAGTGGGCTTATAAACAAAGTGGCCATGGGCAGCAGGGAAAGAGGTTTTGCACAGGGAATATGCAGTGTACCTTTCCACTACCAAGGCTGATCTGACAACAGCTACTGCTGAGTTCCCAATCTGCTGTCGGAGATTAACACTGAGCCCCAGTATGACACTATTTCTAGGAGGATCAGCCAGCTACTGGGTAGTAAGTCAAGTATATTATTTTCATCCTAGGAGGTGGAGACTTAGTTCTCACTAGAATAGAAACTTACTGTGGATATACATTTGCCTTTCCTGCCTGTAATGCTTCTGCCAAAATCACTCTCTGTGGACTTACAGAATGCCTTCTTCATCACCATGATGTTCCACACAGATCGCTTCTGACTAAGGAAATCTTTCTACAGCTAAGAAAGGGCAGTAGTGGGTCTGTGCATGTGGAATTCACTTGTATTATTACCTTCTCCATCACTCTGAAGCAGCTGACCTGACAGAATAGCCTTTTGAAGACTAAATTACAGTGTCAGATGGATGACAACACCTTGAAGGACTTGAGTACTGTCATCCAGGATGGGGTATATGGTCTGAATCAGTGTCCAAGTTATAGTGCTTTTTCCCTCAAAGCCAGGATTCACAAGTCTGGGAATCAAGAAGTGGAAATGGGAGTGGCTCATCTCACTCTTTACTCCTAATGAGTCACAAACAAAATTTTTGCTTCTTCTCTCCACAACCTTGGGTTCTTCTGGTCTAAAGATCTTAGTTCTCAAGATAGGAGTGCTTCCACTAGGGAACACAGAAATGGTCTCATTAAATGGGAATTTGACACTGTCGTCTGGCTGCTTAAGGATCTTCCTGGTAGTGAATCAACGGGCAGAGAAGGGAGGGTTTACACTGGCTGAAGTGATTGATTCTGACGATCAAGAGGATATCAAGTTTCTCCTGCACTGTGAGGACAAGGAGGAGTGTGTCTGTAACTCATGAAATCTCTTGGGAGACATCTTAGTACTTCCATGCTCTGTGAAAAAAGTCAATGAAAAACTACAGCAAAAATGCTAATGGTCCATAACTTTCAGGAATGAAGGTTTGGTTTATCCCACTAGGTAAATAGTTATGACCAGGTGAGGTGCCTGCTGAAGGAAAAGCAATATAGGTAGAAGAATCAGCTTACAAATATGAACTGAAACCATGTGACCAGTTGCAGAAATGAAGACTGAGTATTTCTTCCTTATTTTTATATGAACAATTTCTATTTTTATTAACCAGCTACATTTTTATCCCCCCATGCCCCAACATATAACATAAGATGTGTTGGCAATAGCTAAGCTTATATCTCAGTATTTAAGTTATAGTGTATCAGAGAGGGAGTGTGATTCAGCTAGAAGAGAAATGAACATTAAGCAAAATTGAATAAAAGGATTTTGCATCTTCTTTTGGGGAGAGTGTTAGCATGTTTTTATTTGTATATCAGATACTTTCATGGTGTTATGCAGAAAGATATTTTACTGTTATCTCTATTTGGAAATGAAGTGTGGTTAAAAGGGGTATATATGGGTGGCAAGTGGTAAAGGGAAGGAATGTGGTGATGTGGTTCTGTGTCGATTTAGCTAAGCTGGAACTGTTTCTCAGAATTCTTTTCACTGTATCATTCCAGCTTATGATTGGCCACAACAGGGATCTGTGTGAGATTAGAAAGGTGGAAAAGAAGTAGCAGCCCGTTTTTGTACTGTGAAGGTTGGCATAGGCTAGGCACTGTCGCAGCTCATGCATGCTGTGACTGATCTGCTGGTTCACCTATTGGCGTCAGGGAGCAACAGATGGGCTTACAGTTCTTCTAGCCAGAGCTACTCTCTCAGATCCTCTGAACCCCAGGCCAGGTCATACACACCTGCATGGAGAAGCTTGCCAGCTTTCCTTGCAATTCACTGATTTCATCAAAATTGAAGGGTGTGAGATGTTTGTCACTTGTTCCTAATTGTTCTATTTTTTCCTCACAGATTTCAATTTTTCTCCACTGGTTCCCTCAAGGTTTATCTTTGCTCTCTTCCATTTCATGTCTATATTTCCCTGTGTCTTCAGGCCTAACACCAGCACAGAGGCAACAGCCTAATATAGACTGCTTCACCAGCTCCCACAAGTGCATAAGGTCTAATCTCCAAAATCAATCCCTTATTGTGCATCACTTGTAGTAGTTCTCTTTCCTGATTGGACCCTGACTAATATGCCCTGGAGTGGCCTTCTTTGTATTTATCCTACTTGGGATTAGTTGAGCTTCTTGGATCCGCTTGACAGTGTACCATAAGTTACCGAGACTCCAGTATGAGTTTTCAGCAGCTCTTTCTTTCTACGCATCAGTTCAGATAATTTCCATTGCTCTATCTTCAAGTTTAATGATAGTTTCTTCTGCAGTATCTAATCTGCTGATAAGCACATTCAGTCAATTTTTAATTTTTGGCATTGTATTTTTTACCGCCAATATTTCCTTTTCTACAGTTTTCATTTGCTCATTGAGATTTCTTATTTTCCTTTCCTTATCTCCTTTTTTTCCTTTAAATCCTTGAATATTTTTGTAATAGCTCTTGTAAAGACATGGTCTACTAATTTCATCATCTGTGTCATTTCTAGGTCTGTTTTTATTGAATAAATTTATTCTGGTTATGGGTCACATTTTCCTACTTCTTTGCATGTCTAGTATTTTTTTATTACATATTGGACGTTATAGATGCTTCATTGTTGACTGTCTGGATTTTATTGTCTTCCTTAATAGAGTGCTGTGCTTTGTTCCCATAGGCAGTTAATTTACACGCAGTAGAGTCTGATTCTTTTCAGCCTTGTTGTTGAGGTGGGTCAAGAGAAACCTTTTCTCTAGGGCTAGACCACGCTTCTTCTCAGGTATGGCCTTTCTGGAGTTTCTGTTGACTCTGCCTTGTTCATAGGTCCTTCCGCCTTGGCAGGTCAGGACACAAATGTCTCCATGCTTGGCCTAGCTCTGGGAGTTCAATCCTCAGCTTTTCAGAATTTGCTCTTTCCTGGTAGTTACATTTTGTCCCACCTCAGGGAGTTTCAACTACATATACACAGCTCACCAGACAGCCAAAGATTCAAGGGGATGCCTACACAGACTTCTGGAACTCCTTCTCTGCACAGCTCACTTCCCTCCAGAACACTGCCATACACATTCCAGCCACCTCCCTGGCCATGAACCCTGACCTCTGTCTCCTCCTCATGGGGAGACTGTTGTGCACTGTTGGGGCTCCCCCTCCCTGAGCCACAGTCTAGAAAGTACCGCTAGGCAGAAAGCTGGTCCACCTGCACCTGCTGGTCATCTCAGTTTTTGCCTTTATTTCAGGGATCATAGTCTTGTGCTGCCTTTTGTTTTTTCGAGTTTTATAGTTGCTTATGGCAGGAAGCCTACTGTGATATCAGTTCCTCTATCATGGCTGGAAGTAGAATTTATTTGCTCTACTCTTATTTAATCCTGACAACAAACAAATATATTTATGTATATTATGCTTTTAGAAGCTTAACCTTAAACCAAATGGAATAAACTCCACAGCAAGCAGAACCACTTAAAATTCCTCTCTCACCAACCCCCCCACCCCCAGGATTTGGTAATCTTAAAAGTAGAATCATTTCAATGCTCAGTCATTTGCATGTAAATTTTTATTTTTTTCATTTTGCTCATCTCAGTGGTTGCCAAATTTACTGTGCATAAGAATGACTGTAAAAATCAATGATGCCCTACCTAAGGGGATATTTAAAAGTTGTTCTAGGATGGTTTTGACTCTAATGTATTCAAGTTCACTTTTAGCTCTAAAGTAAATGGGAATCTATTATACGTCTTTTGTGGATTTTGGGGTTATTTGATTACGTTCTGATTTGTTTGACTGTGAAAATTTTCAAGGACAACTCAGTCCTGCGGAAAGAAGATGGAGAGAGGTCTTTTTGTGTATAAAATATCTAGAAGGAAAAGAAATCCAGAGAGAAAACTAGAACTGAGATACTAAGCCTTAGATAGGAAAATCTAATTTGTATCTTAGCTTCTTTCCAATCTAGTTTGCAAAGAATATATATGTCTAAAGAGGTGCTCCGGAAAAGTAGTGTCAAAGACAGTCGCCCGCACTGGGAGGAGAAATGAGGGAAAACGTTTTGTCCTGTATGTGACATTCTGAATGTGTTTGTATCCTTAGTATTTGTTTTCCTGTTGCTGTTCCTCAATAAAGTCTTTTAGATTATCTGAGCTTCCAAGCATCTTCCAAGAAATTTTTTTAGGTTTTTAAAAATAATTTTAATTTGAAATAAATCATTTTAGACTTATAGAAATATTACAGAAGTAATACAGAGAATTCTCCTGTACTTTCAATCAGATTCCCCAAATTAATATTTTATCATATTTGTTTTCTGTGTATGTATATGATTGTGTGTGTAATTTTTTTGAGAATAAGTTACAGACATAATAACCCTTCACCCCTAAATGCTTTCATGTTATTTCTTAAAAACAAGCACTTTCTTTCATATAACCACAGTACCTGATCCAGGATCCAATCCAGAATCACAATTTGCATTTAGTTTTTTTATATCTTTAATCTGGTCCAGTTCCTTATTCTCTTTTGACTCTCATGATCTTGATACTTTTGAAGAGTATAAGCTATTTATTTTGTAGGATATCGCCCCAATTTGGCTTTGTCTGATGCTTCTTGATGATTGGATTCAGGTTATACATTTTTGGGCAGGAATAGCACAAAAGTGACATTCTTGGCACATCACATCAAGAGGTTGTCAAGTAGTGATTTTCTTCACTTGATTTTTTAAAAGATAATCCTCATCACGATTCACAAGGTCCTACATGATCTGGCCTCTGCTTTCCAGTTAGGCTCTGCTCACTGTAGTCTCCTCTCTCATTCCAGGATCCAGCTCTGGACAGATCTATTACCTAAAGAAAAATTATGCTGGAAAAATTCATATTTCTACTGTATTTACCATCTCCAGTGAGATCTGACATATATTAAAGTTATATTTTAACTTGGCACACTGCGTTCAATGATGGCTACTCGTCTAGTATGAGAAATGGAGAAGAAACCTTTGGACACAGAGCAGACGACACCTCCTTCTATTTTGTACTATATTCTGGTGTCCTTTACAGTGAATACAGTCAGATAGAGTCATTCTGGGACTTTTTTGTGTGTGTCTCTTTTGATGGGATGGGAGCTGGCTAAAGCCATAAGAAGAAAAATGTGATGTGTGTCTAGTATGTATTATTTTGTCTTTGTTTTGTAAGAAGAATTGAACTATTTTTGATGACATGAGTAAATGGTGGAAAATGCAAAAAAAAAAAAAAAAAATCCCTTGAAAAGCTCATGTTCTCTCTCTAAGGTCCTTCGTACCGATGGTCTACCTGAGATACTTCCTCTCTCCTCCAGCCTCCTCACTCTACCTGGTGGGTCAGACCATCTGTCAGCTCTCCCGACCCTGGAATAGTATAATCGTTCTCTTGCTTTTTGTTCCCCTACAGCCCCCAGCGTGTAATGCCATTTGACAGTTTTAATTACTTGTTTTATGTGTGTCTTCCCAGCTAAACTCCTTAAAAAGAGTGATATTGGTATATTCTTAGCACCTAAAATCCTAGCACAGTACTTGGCATATAGACTCTTTTAAAATATAATTTTGAGTACATTTGTTTTAGGGTGTAATTCCTTGGGAAGTTTGAGAACAGAAAGTTCAAGTATAACAATTAAGGACGGAGGCACTAAATTAAAATAAAGCTGAGTTTGTACCCAGTTCTACCGCTTCTCAGCTCAGTAATCTTGGGTGACTTCACTAGTCTTCATGGACCTCTTTTTGCTTGTCTGGAAAAAGGAAAATAATAACTCTTATTTGGGATTAAATGAGTCAATGAATGTCAATTGCTCAGTACAAATGCAGATAATTTGAAGAGTGCTCCCTAAGTGGCGGCTGGTGGTATACTTGTCATGGGTCCACGGCGCACCCTTGGATGGTGGTGTGAAAAGTAGCAACCTGAGGCCACAGTGGAGAATGCAGCATCTGACAGCCAGAAACCTTAAGGAGATAGCAACCTCAGGGAGGCAGAACAGTCCCCTTTCTGTTCCTGCTTAGATGTTCTCTTCCTGGAGCCGATTTTAAAGTTATGGGTTTTTATTTATTGAAGGTAAAGGTAACTGTATGATAAACGCCAACTCTGGACATAGTGATGATTAAGCAAAAGACAAAAGGCTTGGTGTAATACAGGCCACTCAGTCTGCTTTGTGACATCGTGCTGGCAGGGCACTCCCTGTGTCACACACTGATCTGACGTGAGACTGTCTGCTTGGAGTCCTTATTTTCTGCATCAGAACGTGTATGTGTTCACTTGCGTCGCACAGCGATTTAAAGCGTAGGCTCAGAAGTCAAAATGCCTTTGAGACCTTGGACGCAATGTGACATCTAGTGTGCCACCAATTTTTAACCTCTAAAATGGTGATAGGAATGGTTCCTGGTATACAGGGTTGTGAGGCTTAAATGAGCTGGTCTACATAAATCACTGAGACTAGACAGAATAAGCACTCAGACATGTTACCTACTGTTATTCTGCATGCGGGTACGCGTGAGCGTGTCTGTGGGCAGCCACCATCTCCTTGGTCTTTAACGGGCCACGTCATGCAGAGGCGGCCTTGCTTTGCAGCTTCAAGTGAGTCTGTCCTGGTGTGACGGTTTCCTGCCGATGTGTAGACTGCATTTTCTCAAATATGCTCATTTGGGGATTTAACCACCTTCAGCAGGGAAGCACTGTATTTTTAAATGTTCTGTTTTGGATACAGTAGAGGCATCTGATTGGAAATATGCCAGATTTCCTGTCCTAGGCCCGTAATCCGCAGCTGGCATTCTTGGCTAAACATTTGTGGCAATGTTAATGTGAAGGCTTCCAGTGTTTAATAAACAAATAAAAAGATATAAATAAATTTAACTTATGGAAGTGAATTTTTCTAAATAATAAAAAAATTATTTCAAGATTACTTTCTGCAATGCACACTACTCCTTTAGTTGACACATTGTATACTTAGGTTTATAGGATGTAGCTTTATTTCATTCTTCAAAGAAAACATTTGGATGTGCTTATTCCTACGCTTTTGGGAAAATATTTGTCTTCAAATCCTCCAAGATTAGAACATTTACATCCAGTAATTGTAATCTCAACTAGTTTTATTTGCTTATCAGTTCAGAGAAAAAGGTAATGTTATTTTTTAGTGGGTTTAGTAGAATCATTTTTGTATACACAATCTTTTTTTTTGGTAAGGATGATTGGCCCTAAGCTAACATCTGTTGCCAATCTACTTCATTTTCGCTTGAGGAAAATTCGCCCTGAGCTAACATCTGTGCTGATCTTCCTCTATTTTATATGTGGGTTGCCACCATGGCATGGCTTGATGAGTGGTGCAAGTCTGCGCCCAAGATCCAAACCCGTGAACCCAGGCCGCCAAAGCAGAGTGTGCCGAACTTAACCACTATGCCACCGGGCAAACCCCTTTTTCTCTTTCACTGTTTTAAAAAGAATTATATGCCTTTTGCAATTCCAAGAACTCAACTGCTGTGAAATATTGTGCTCTGAAGGAGAAAAAATGAAGCATGTAAAGAGATTTTTATACATTCGCTAATTTATATTAATTTAAAGGGAAATTGTTCCATATGGTTCTGAAATGTTAAAAATGCAATTAAATCACCAGACATAGAAAAAAAGTTTTTGTCTTGCTACCATATTCATGGTTCTGATGAATAAAGAAATAGAAGACAAATTTTCTAAAGCAAATTTCTCTTGTCTTTGTGCTTGCTGAAGTCTATAGCTCCCAACACTTGTTCTGTGTGCTCAACAAATGTTAACAGCACCTGGAGTAATTATGGAATTCACTATTTTTATTACATTCAAAATATGAGGACATATTAGTAAAAATATTTAGTGGCGTTTCATAGCCTGAGTTATTATGCACTGAAGCTTTATTGCCTTAAAATGCAAATACAAAAATTCAGATTATACAAAATTTTCCATTAACCAATAATTGAGCATTAGCTAGCAGGGTGATAGGTGTTATGTTATTTTGAGCGAATGAATAGATAAAAACATGCTAATATTTTACTATGATTCCATTTGCTATAATTCAACACAGATAAGCACAGCTAACCAACACCTCACTTTCTGGCTGTAAATTTGATATTTAAATAACAAAGTACTGATTTTTAAAAGTTTGTTATTTTAATAACTCTCCTGCAAATACATATTTATGTGTGCATTTTGAAAAAAATTACCATAGGTTGGATTAAATTCCAGTCTTATCGAATAGAATTATTACGTTCATGTTTTCTAGCCAGAAATAGAAACAAATATTCTGACATATGAGCTAATGAGCTGGATAAAATATTTATAATTGAGAAGTACGCTGAATAAATGTAATTTAAGTTCTCTGTGATGACAATGCGTTGTAGAGAAATCCCTATTTGTAAGTAAAATAGGCAATACTCCCTGAATACGTAGGCTTCAGAACATGCAGGCTGTCTCTTAACATTGGCGTAACTGGTGGAGATTTTCTTTTTTTTTTTTTTTTTTTTTAAAGATTTTATTTATTTAATTTTTTCCCCCCAAAGCCCCAGTAGATAGTTGTATGTCATAGCTGCACATCCTTCTAGTTGCTGTATGTGGGACTCGGCCTCAGGATGGACGGAGAAGTGGTGCCTTGATGCGCACCCGGGATCCGAACCCGGGCCACCAGCATTGCAGCGCGCGCACTTAACCACCAAGCCACAGGGCCGGCCCTGGTGGAGATTTTCAATCTGTAGAATTGGTTTGATAGTGGGATAAGCTCTGCCTTTTACTAGATTCAAAACAGGTATGGTCAAAAAACTAAGCTTCTTATTTCTTAAATTATAGTTGAAACGGGTCAACTTTTTTAACTTGATGACAAAAAAAGCAAACAAAAAATTGAGGTTAAATTTATCTGCCTAATTTTAAAAATGAAGTTTATGAAATGCACCCACTATTTGAGACTTTTTTTCTCTGTGAAATTGTATAAAGGACATATGTTGCAGCTCCTAGCATTTGTTTGATATTTTACATTTTTCAAAGCATTTTAAAATATGTAATTACACTTGATTCTTACCACAGCCTTTGGAGTGAACCAGGAGAGGTATTGTTAATCAGGTTTCATAGACTAGTAAACTATTCCGGATGTGTGTGTTATTTTCCTCCCTGGCAGATGTGTGTCTGTGTGTGCACAATACACATGTAAACACCAGTGTTTGTGCTACTGTAGAAATAATTGGAATTATATGAAAAGCAATCTTGGATTCTCCAAATTCCATCAACTTTGAAACAAATGATCTCACCACATAACATTTAAGTTAAACATTTATTCTACAAACATTTATTATTGAGAGGTCAAAGTGCTTTTGTTTATATCTAGTGGGAATAAAAAAGAGCCATCAAAATCCTAACGTTTATGGAAATAAGGAAATCCTTTGTAATCTTTAGGAAGAATTCATACGTGGAAATACAATTGGGATTCATTCACTTATTCAACAAACATGTTTTGAACAACAGTTGGGCAGTACTCTGGGCACCAGGCACAGAGCAGCGAACAAAAGAGATGAAAATCCTGGCAGGCATGGAGCTCGCATTGATTCTTGGTCAACACTAGCAAAAGTGATTTTCCAGGAAGTGTGTCCTACGCAAGGGATCAGTGAAAAAGCCTTGGATTTGTGATTCCTACTTTTCCTTAACTGGCAGGTTCCATAGCAGCCCCAGGAAGCAAATATTGAGGAGGAAAGAAATAAACCAATTTTCACCCCATCTATGTAAACATGCAGATTGACTCCTAAACATGTAACAGAAGTGGCAGTATTTCAGGAATGTCCCACCAAAACGTAAATTGAAACACTAACAGCTGATAGATGGTATTGGAGAAATGTTTGCTCTTTCTGTATTTAGACAATGGAGTCTGCGGATGAAGTTCCTCATCCAGAAACACCAGAAGGTCAGAGGCCTAATCTCAGTGCCATTTCCAGATTTGGGATCAGATTAAATCTTGTCTCAGTACGAGAGATAAGGAGCGTGGACAGTCTGCAACAGTCTCAAGTGGACACAGAAGTGGAAAAGCGAAAGATCAAGATCTTGCCCACTGACTCCAGCATTTGGCTGAATATTTGGGGATATTCTGAAGGTTCTTTCCTGGGAGACTGCCTAAACAAATAAAAAATTGATTTAAAACATTGAATGAAGAGACTGAATGTATGTCGTGGTTTGCTTAGAAATTATTTCTAATCATAAAGGACAAAAACGAAAGAAGAGACCACTTCTCTATGCTTTGGGGCTTTAATCTCTGATACTTGTGTTCATAGGTGTTCCTTCCTCCCTCTTCTCCTTCCTCATCCTAAACTATTGTCATCTTACAGTAAGAACTGAAAAGTCAGAGGGAAGTAAGGAAGTGATGTCGTCCATTTAAACCAGGGCCACCCAAGCTCCTCGAGAAAGACGAGAATCCAGCCCTACGAACAAGATGTTCAGAAAGAGCCCCATGCACTTTTCTTTGCAACCCGTGGCAACACTGAAGAACTCATTAAACTGGGAAAGTAAGCCTTGTATTTAACCTAAATTTCCAATTCTATTTATGGAGGCAGAAAACAGCTGGTTCTCATGCTTCGCATAAAAACGAAATCACTTTTCTAGCTGCAAGCTGAATAATCTTGCAGTCTATAAACTTTCTCATTGTGTTCAGAAATACCAAAAAAGTAAAAGAGTACTGTAATAAACACCCCAAAATCTACCACTTGGTGTAAAAAAATTAAACTTTACCAACATAATCAAATATTTCTGCGTCTTTCTCTCTCTGGATACTGTTCTCTTTTCTCCTTCCTGCAATATAAGTGCTAGTCTGATTTCACCTTTACTGTTTACATGATTTTATTCTTACATTTGTACATACCAGTAAAAAAATATGTATCATTTTGAATGTTTTTCAACTGCAAAAATGATATCATACCAAGTGTATCTCCCTTCAACTTTTTTTTTTCTCGATATAGTATTTTGGAGATATTTGTTATTGAGCTAAATTGTTCTCCAAAGTGGTGGAATTAATTTATTCAACTACAACCTTCTTTATGTATTTTTTTAAATTTCCAGCTATTTAATACTGTTCATATTAAATAGGAAAGAATAGGGAGTCAGAACTGAAAAATAATGAATCCTCTTTCCCTTTATCTTTTCTTACTTGATTTAACTTATTGGGGGGAGAAGAATGGAAGAAAGATGCCTAGGGAGTGAGACCATTCCAGTTGAACACTGTATTTCCTGTCAATTTGGCGCTGTATTCCTTATGATTTGGTCTCAATATTGTAACAAAACAATTCAAACAATGATGATGACCAAGAATCTTATAACTGAAAGTGACACTGAGATGTCACCTGGCTCATTGTTCCACATGTAGGTGACACGTCTTAGGACAACAGAGTGATGATACTTGAGTCCATTGGACCTGACTAGTTGTGTCTCCACATATTAGTGGTGTGAAGACAAAGGTCAAAGAGGTTGATGGGCAACACTTTAGTGCCTGTGGGACAAGCAGTGGAGCCACTGCAGAAAGACAAATGATACACGATGCTTCTTCCTAATTCCACATAAGACAACCAGCACTCTACACCTTCTGATTTATGTCCTTCTTAATTCCTTTGTTCAGTGGTTCTTAAACTTATTTTGATAGGTTGCCATTTGAATCAGTTTACATTCAAAATATGATGAACTATATTTTCTCAGTTTCTAACACACTGTTCATTGTGCGTTCACCGAATGCTCTGTTAGGTGTCTGTATATTTTCGTGTTCCTCATGTGCGAGAACATCAATACCACTGTATCTGTGAAGAGGATTTTTGACCTGATATTTCTTATGGTGATTTAGAATTTTCACAAGAAAGTATTAATCTTTCCTTGGAAAACTTTATTTCTAGTATAAGAACAGAATAAAATCAAAGTAGCTTTGGGTAAACTTGCACATTTGGAAGCATTTAGCTATTTAAAAAAATCTTAAACTTGGAGGCTGACGTATTGTTAAATTTTGGCTTCTTTGGCTGCGCAGCCTCCATGAAAATGGCCCTGCCCATCACTGGCCATGAGAAGCATTATGTTCTAATGTTTATATTGTATTTGGGTTGCTTCTGAGCTACTCATCAAAACTTTGACTTTGTGGTTTTAACATCATTTTCATAGAAACATTAAGAACAGATGTATGAGCCAATCAAAAAGCAGAAACTATGTAAATATGGCAATTAAATCAGCATAAATAAAAGAGTAGTCTGCATTTTTTCTGATTACCACAAAGAAACATAAGATTATTATTTACTCATTGGTATAGAAATATGTTCTGAAATAAAAACAAAAGGAACATGCCTATATTTTTTACAATCTTACATAATGCGATGGTATTGATGGAAATTATTATAACTTAACTATATGGTAACTTTTTCCTAAAATGTAATCAGTATGAATTTATTTAACATCTACTTCAATATAAAAAAATGATTACAATGTCATGGACCACATTTCAAATGTTAAAATTATCTATCTACATATATTTTAAAGTGTCTGAATATAATTTGTTTAGATAATGTAATAAATTCTCTAAGTAAATTTCCATCAAATGTGCATGTTAGAAAATGCTTGTGAATGCTCAATAAGGAGACATTACTTTAGATATTTCTTCTCCTCTACAACACAATTTCATGTAGTGAAAGAATTTTAAAAGTGCGAGTCCTTCAAGATCAAGATCAGCCGCCTGTTTTAGAGATCTGACCGTCACAGCTGTGCAGTTAGTTGAGAAAGGAAAAATGAAATTTTAGTTAACTGAACTCTGGTTCTATGGTACTTCTTATTTGGTACCCATGAAAGGGAACAGAACACAATTCTAATGATTAAGTTTTACTCTTTGATCACAAGGCTAACAGCTTGTTTGTCTGGCAGTCGTGAGAGAAGTTTCAATGATCAGTTACACTTTTTTGTTGTGGTCAAGCATGAATTCAATCCCTTCTTTCCTCTCCATGTTTCCTGCTGGTACAGACGATAGGAGTGAAGTGGAATGATGAGACTCTGTGGCCCACAATAAGTAATCAAAACCGAGGGCAGAGATAAAAAATATTTGCAGACAAGACCAAGGTCCCTTGGTATTTTTCTGATGTCAACAACGACAAACTGTGTTTAATTCTAGAGAGTCACATGCAAACCAAATGATGTGGGGTTTTTTTCAATTTACTTTCAAATTAATGCGGGCAGCCTCTTGATACCTGACTGATTCAGGACCTCTGTCTTATTTCAAACTCAGCTGCCAAACAATTATAATACTTATTGTATACCCTGAGGCTGATGAGACTTATCTCAAGAAGTAAAATTTCGGCAAATTCCATTGCCATCTCACTGTGCATTGTAAGCAGTCTAAGAAGGCTTGATTCACTGTAAGCCAGTCGAGCAACTGTAGCTACAACTTCTTCACACCACACGCATATGTAACTCTCACTATTGGAGACATTTTTGGAAATTTGTGACCTTATTTACAACTAAGATGAAGCTTTGAAAGATCTTTATTAATTGTGAATGGTGAAGGAGTGTGGGGGATGGGGAAGTTAAAGGGATCACCTCTGGTAAATGTGGGGTTCTTCCAGATTGGCGGTGTGTGATTCAAGTAATAAGTGGGCAATATTAGCTAATATAGAATGGTAGTTTATATATACCTTAATTGTTGAACTTATTCTACTGCATTACGATTTTTTTAAATCAACTTTATTGAGGTATAATTTATAAAATGTACCCATTTTATGTGTGCAGTGTGATGTGAATTTTGGCAAATGTAAGGATTTGTGTGACACTACCCGAATCAAGTTTTAGAACATATCCATCACACCACCAGGTTCCCTCCTGCCCCTTTGCAGTCAACTCCATACCACCCCCTTCGCAGCCCCAGGCCACGCCTAATATGCTTTCTGTCATGATAGATTAGTTTTGCTTGCGGTAGAATTATATTTAAGAGGAGTCAGGGAAGACAGACTTTTTTGCGTCTGGCTTCTTTGGCTCATTGTAATGTCTTTGAGATGCTCCCATGTTGTTGCATGTATCAATAGTTTGTTGTTTTTATTGTTGACGATTATTTCATTGTATGAATATACCAGAAAGGTTTATCCATTTCTCTATTGATGGACTTTTGAGTTGTTTCCAGTTTGGCTATTGTGAATTAAGCTGCTATGAATATTCTTGAATAAGTCATTTAGTGGCTGTATGTTTTGGGTAAATGCTTTGAAGTGGTCATCTAGTAGGTGTATATTTAGTTTTACAAAAAACTGCCATAGAGTTCTCCAAAGTGGTTGTAAAAATTTATCCTTACTCCAGCAATGAATGAGAGTCCCAGTTGTTCCATATCTCTTCAACATTTTTTTTCCCTAATTTCAGCCTTTCTGGCGGGTGTGTGGTGGAATGTCAGTGTGGTCTTGGTTTGCATTCTCCTGACAACCCAGGATGCAGAGCATCTCTTAGTGTGCTCCTTGGCCGTTGGTCCCATTTATTCTTTGTTCCTTCTTTCCTCTTTTCCTATTTTCAATTAATTGAGTATTTTAAGTATTTCATTTTATCCTCTGTTAGAGTATTAGCTATACCTCACTGTTTTATTTTTTAGGTGGCTACACAAGAGATCATAATATCCAACCTTTAACTTTTCACACTCCATCATCAAACATCACACCCCTCCACGTACAATGTAAGAAACAACAATATACTTTTATTTCTCTCTTCCTGTCCTTTGTAGTATCTCTTTCATACATTTTAACTTATAATACAGTCTTATTATTTTTTATGTAACCAGTCAAGTTTGTTTTAAAAAAAACATGAAAAGACAAAATAAATTATTATTTACCACCTATTTACATTTCTAGGGATCTTCATTCCTTTCTGTAGATCTGAGTTTCCATCTGGTATCATTTCCTTCAGCATGAAGAAGCGTGACAAATTCTCTCAGCTTTTGTTGTGTCAAAATGGCTTTATGTTTGTCTTAATATGGATATTTTCCCTGGATATAGAATTCTAGTCTGATAATTTCCTTTTTCTTTCATTATATTAAGGATGTCATTCCACAGCCTTCTGGCTTATATTCAATTCAGTGATCATCCTTATTTTGTTCCCCTGTATGTAATATGTCTTTTTTCCCTTTCTGGTTTTAAGATATTCTCTACATTGCTGGTTTTCAAAAAATAGTGAAATATGCCTTGTATGTAGCCCATCCAGAGAATTTTTCACCTCAGATATTTTTTAATTATAGAAATTTCGTCTGATCCTTTTTTTATCTCTTTCATTTCTTTCATAGGCATATAAAATTTCTCCATATTAGTTTTTTTCCCACTTGGCAAAAATATCCACCACTTGATAGAAGAATCTTAAAGAACATGCTTATGGGTAGCATTATCTTTTGGTTTAGGTTTGTTTTGCAAATTGGAATTCCTACCTATCGGAGTCAGAATATCTGCCTGTGGTTCCTGGCTCCAACCCTTACTATTCATTTGATTATGCACAATTTAACCTAAGTCTTGGTGTGCAAAATAAGTCCACAAAATCCCATTCTAGTGTATTGATTCACTAGAATAATGTGAATGAAAATGTTTTGTGCAAAAACTAAGCAGATGCAGGCTATTCATTTTTCATTAAACTATTTAATAAAATATTTACAAGAAACGACTTTCTATAGAAATTTTTTTCAACTTGAACATTCAAAGCCTGAGTGCCAGCCATCCAACCGCTAAGGAACTGCCTGAATATTAATATTCACATTCATGTGTTGCCGTGGGGAAAAAGCACATAAAAGAGACCACATAACATTCACCAAATATAAAATTACTTCCATTGCCACAGTGTAAATCTATATGTACCTATCCTGAGCTTCATGTGTCTTGAAAAATTTGAAGAATTTTCCTTAGGTCCAAAGAATACCAACCTTTCTTGGGAAATGCTGTAGGAGGAAGATCTCTTGTCTCTAGAGAAGGCTCTTGAACACAGGTAGCTATTTCTTCAATGAGAAGAGATTCCATATTCTATTTCAGTATTATAGAATAACTAGTGAAACTCTACAGTCTGGGGATGGAGTGACATTCATGGTTTTTACGATTGATCCATTGTTCTAATATTCAGGGTGATGTCTTCTATTTCAAGTAAGAGAGAATCCCAACTCAACTTGCTTACACAGTGTAGGAATATTTATCTCATATCAAGACCCAAGATCTTTCCATTGATGTTCTCCACTATTGTCAGTGAGCTGGTTTGCCCATAGGCATGGTGTTATGGGCTGAATTGTGTCCCCCCAAAATTCATATGTTGAAGCCCTAACCCTCAGTACCTCAGAATGTGACTCTATTTGGGATAGGACCTTGAAAGAGGTGATTAAGTTAAAATGAGGCTGTTAGGGTGGGCCCTAATCTAATCTGACTGGTATGCTTATAAGAAGAGGAAATTTGGTCCCACGAGAAGAGACTCCAGGTGTGTGCAAGCAGAGGGAAAGGCCACATGAGGGCACAGTGAGGTGGCAGCCACCTGCAAGCCAAGGAGAGAGGCCTCAGGAGACACCAAGCCTGCTGCCTGAAGCTTGGACTTTCAGACTCCAGAACCGTGAGAAAATAACTTTCTGTTGTTTAAGCTGCGCAGTCTGTGGTATCTTGTTGTGGCAGCTAAAGAACTAATGCATGTGGCTTCCTCAGAGTGTCAAGATACTGCCACAGTTGTGAGCATCACATCCATACTGAAGCAAAGAGACACCATTGCTTCATCTTAAAAAGAAGGATACCTTTCCCAAAACAACAAAACCCAGACCCCCATATACACATGGACCAGAAATGAGTCCCCTGCTCACCATTCAACTGGTCAGTGGCAGTAGGGGGTAAGACTACCCACTGTAACTGACTTGACCTAATTAATATTTACTCCTGACATGAGGATGGGGTCACCTCTCCCCAAGTAAGATGACGCCTGGGTGTGTATCTGTAGAAAATTGAGGCTCTTTAGCAAAGAAGAAAAAGAGAATGAATGGTGAGTACAGAGTGAGCAGTATCTGCTGCAGCTGTACTACTATATTCTAAACTAGAACCGCCACACCTGGAAGGCACTACAGTGACTTATGAATCTTGTGACTCTCTCCTGATGGCTTCTAATATTCTGAGGTCTTGAGTGGTGATCCCTTTATCCATATCCCAGAAAAGATGTTAATCCTAATTTAGATTCCTTTAGAGAAATATTATTTACCACAGCTCTATTGATACTTAACTTAAAAGGACCAGGAACAGAGATGATGTGTGTACCTTTGCAGTCTTTGCGGAATAAGGGCTTTCCACACACACACACGCACACACAAAAGGCAGTGGACAAATAACATTGAGAAAGAATGTTTTAAATGGATTTTCAAGTTATTTGAAACAGACTAATTTATGTGCCTTCAAATAATTAAAAAACATATGTTTACTTATGTATAATTTATTCACTAATTACAAATAACTTACCAGTGCTGGTGCATGCAATGCCTACAAGGATCCCTCATTCAATAGATTTACCTAGTTCTCAGTTACGACATTAGGTTGATTCTAATTCTTCCTCCTTTTAAAAGACTTTTATTTTGTCAAGTCATTTAGATTTTACATATTAAATTTCTTTGCTAGTCCTTCTTCCATTTTTTCCCCTAAAATTAGCTATCCCTAGTCCAACATCCCAAAGGGTGACTCAATCCAAGACTTTAATACATGATTTTGAGAGTACTGCGCTAAATCCAGAATTACGAAATTGGTGTCTTTGGAATGGGTAGTGAACTCATCAACTACTGGTTGCTAATATAGTTCCAGGTTAAAACACCACATTTTCTTTACGAACTGTACACATAACCAGCTCCTCATTGCATTCCCAAAGGAAAAGAAGAAGAATACAACTGAATTATCCAAGACTTTCTAAATCAGGCAGAACAAGTATTCATATCAATAAAGAAAATTATTAAGATGTGTTTATATGTGAAAGAAAGAAGCATTTCCCCTTGGACAACTAAAAGGTTTTTACTTTCCTGTAATTTTACTTTATTTATATTATGCTGATTTGTAACTGGAAGCAAAACCACACCACTTTCCTCCAATATCTTGAACGAGCTCTCAAATGAAAATGTGATCCGAACCCTTAAATTCTTTTCTAAAGTAGGTTTTCATTTTTATTGTAATTATTTCTATGTATCTTATTTTTATATTGGTACAAGAATCCCAAATTATATCAAGAAAAAAACTCAACTGTAAGATTTAAAAAAATTTGAAATAAACTTGTATTATTGCATTCTTTCTAAGCAAATAAGAGAAATTTTTCTTTCGGTTTGATTCATTAGGGCCTACTACAAAGTACAATTTAACACAAAATAGATATGTTTCCTTTGATACTGCTGCTGCCATTTACACATCATTTTAGTTGTAATCTGTAACTCGTACTCATTAAATAGGCTTACTATTTTCAAAATCTAAACAGCTCAAATAATATTTAATATTTGTGTAAGAGTTTATAATTTTAAAATTCATTATCTTATTTGATCTAAATTTAAAATGAATAGTGGGAAAAACATATTACTAGAACAATTAAAAAGAAAGAAAGAAAGAAACTGAGATCTATAAAGTTACTATTTTCCCAAAGTTTCACAGCTAGTAGATAGCAGAACCATGACTAGAATTCAATTTCTCATTCAAAGAAGCATCATTGGAAAAAAAACAAGTAAATGAGATTATAAAACCACAAATCCAAAACCAGATTCACAAACATCTTTAGTCAGGAGTGAGGCTTCATCATTATGTACAGAGCTTTACACATAGAACATAGATTCCATTGAACACAACATTTTATTGAATGAGCAAATAAGCCAATAATCAGCATCTTCTTAGGAAGCTAATGGAGATATAGTGGTGCATTTTACCTCTCAGTTTGTTTTCTCCCTCAATCTTTCTCCTTGTCTGTCTTCCCTTAGAAACTAGAAAGTAAGTTTGTGGAAAGAGAATAGGCCTTTGAGTCAAAAGTTTCAGAACAAGTATAGAAACAAGTCTTACCACTTGCTAGCCATGTGAAATTTAAAAAATATACATATATTAAGTCTTTGAGTATAAGTCTCCTGATCTGTAAAGTGGCTAAGATAATATATTCATTCATTTAACAAGTATTGATTAAGCACCAGTGATGTGCCAGGTACTCTTCTAGGTGTTTGAGATACATTGGTGAACAAAACAGACAAATGTCTCTGTTCATGTGGTGCTGATATTCTGGCAGGATGGTGGGAAGAGGCAGACAATAATCTATGAATATCTGATTAATAAGTAAATTCTTTAATATGTTAGAAAGTAATAGGTGCCATGGTAAAATAATAACAATAATAATAATAGAGTAGGGGAACTTTCATTTGCAACTATGAATGGAGTAATCAGTACTAGACTGGCCCTACCTAAACATCTACAAAATTAGACAAGATATATGAGTCTACTGTTTTGAGGTAGTGGACAACAGGCAAGAGAGAACTATGACCCCTGGAGAACAGCTTATAAGTTTACTCCTATTATTTCCCTAGATCTCTGCTTATGGACAATATCCTGATTGCTGCATGGAGACCAGGGGTCTCAGCACAGCCCATCAGTACCACTGAATCAAGGAGGCTGGAGTTCAGAGGGTGGGGCAGCTTAAGCATCTGGAGTCTATGAACCGTGGCATCTGCAAAGAAGCAACTGTTCTAGAAGTCTATGTATGGGTCGTCTATGGGTCCCTAAGGGAGGGCTGGGCTATACCTACACCAGGCAGGACCATCAGAGGCTTACAATTAAACCAAATGCTACATGAGTTCAAAATGACTGAATTCCTTGTTAAGATAATAATCAACATTTTTCATAGAAAAATAACAAAATCCAGAATCTCAAAACTTATTATTTCCAATATCCAGTGTTCAATAAACAATTCCTTAGACATAAAAAGAAGCAGTAATCCATAGTCAAGGGAAAAAAGAGAAGACAATAGAAACCAAACCCAAGATGGACAAGATAATGAACTTAACAGAAAAAGAGGTTAAAGCTACTTTTATAAATATGTTAAAAAATTAAATAATTAATGAAAAAATATAATCTTAATGAGTGAACAGATAGGGAATTTCAGCAGAGAAATGGAAACCATGAAAAAGAATCAAATGGATAGTCTAGAAATGAAAAACTACAATAACTGAAATTAAAATTTTATTGGATGTGCTTATCATCCAATAAAGCAGCCAGAGGAAGAAAAGACGCGTTACATAGAGGAGAAAGAGATCAATTTATTTCATCTTCTCATCAGAAAAAAATAGAGGCCATAAAACCGTGACATGACATCTTTGAAGTTCTGAAAAAAAAGACTATCAATAAAGAATTCTATATCCAGGAAATTTTCCTTCAAAAACAAGAGTGATATAAAGACTTTTTCAGATAAATGAAAGCTGAGCAAATTTTCCACCAGCAAACTATACAACCAATTGTATACAAACTATACAATTCTAAAGGATGACCATGAAGTCAAAAGGAAATGATACCCCAAGGAAACTTGCATCTCTAAGAAGGAATGAAACACCCCAGAAATGGTAAATAAATGAGTAAATATAAGAGATTAGGGTTGTTTTCTTCTCATAAGGTACTTAAAATGTAATTGATATTTAAAGCAAAACAATATTTTAAGCAGAAATTTATATGTATAAGCATAACTCATTTTATTGCAGCTTGCTTTATTGCACGTCACAGATATCAAGTTTTTTACAAGACCCTCCACCAGCAAAAAGATTATGAATCCCTGAAAGCTCAAATGATAGTTTGCATATTTTAGCAATAAAGTATTTTTAAATTAAGGTACGTACATTGTTTTTTAAGATATAACGCTATTACACACCTAAGAGATTGCAGTATAGGGTAAATCCAACTTTTATATGCACTGGGAAATGAAAAAATTTGTGTGACTCATTTTATTGCAATATTTGCTTTACTGCAGTGGTCTGGAATTGAACCCACAATATCTCTGAGGTATGCTTGTATGTAGAAGTAAAAGCTATAATAGCTTTTGCACAAAGAATGAGGAGACAAGTAAATGGAATTGTACTGTGGCAAAGTCATTATATTTGTCATCAATATTTGACAGACCAATTTACTTGTATTTTAGAAATAATAGCATGACCAAGGAAAATAATAAAAGGTGACATGGAACATCATAGAGATTTGTAATACAGTGAAGAGCAGATTTCCATGTTAACCTGGCAATCAAAGCTCCAATACACACACATATCATGGAAAATCATAAAATATGGAATATAATAATAATATATATAATATTTTATATATATCATAATATATATAATATTTTATATATATATCATAATATATATAATAAGCAGAGAACCAAACTGTGTGAAGCTGATTATTGCAATTGAGAAGTAGGAAAGATTATTATAAGCTGCACTTTTTCACAAAAACCCCCAAACCAAACATTTCTTTCCTTTCAAACCTTCCCTCGCCCTGCGGCCCCTCTCACTAAGAGGGGCACCTTCTCCACTGTTCAGTTTACAAAATGTGAGACCATCCTCTGTTTCTCCTTCCCATTTGTTCCCATAATAAATCATTTATCAAAGCATGTTCATCTATTTCTGAGATATTTTCTCTTTGGTAAAGGCTCCCCACTCGTATCCTAACTGGTTGTCTTTCCCCCTAGCCATGTCCTCTTCTCCAATTAATCCTATACTTGTTGCTAGAGATAGCATTCCAAAATTTATCTGATTATGTAACCCATGTCCTTAAAAATCTTTGCTATGTCCAGGCTGCATATAGAAAGAATCCACATCTTCTCAGTCTAGAATTCAAGGCTCTTTGCAATCTGGCTACAGGCTGTGTTTCTAAATTTATCTCTTTCTAAATCCTGCTTTCTTCCTACACCCTCAACTTCAGCCACGTGGGAAATCTCGCCCTTCACCCCACACTCTCATCCTCCAGGCCTCTGCTGTCCCAGCTGGATGCTCTTCCCCAGGTCTCCACTTGTCTCAGTCCTTCTCAGACTGCAAGGAGCAATTCAAATCTTTTTTTTAAAGATTTTATTTATTTATTTTTTTCCCTCCCAAAGCCCCAGTAGATAGTTGTATGTCATAGCTGCACATCCTTCTAGTTGCTGTATGTGGGACGCGGCCTCAGCATGGCCGGAGAAGCGGTGCATTGGTGCGCGCCCGGGATCCGAACCCTGGCCGCCAGCAGCGGAGCGCGCGCACTTAACCGCTAAGCCACGGGGCCGGCCCAGCAATTCAGATCTTATCTCCTTCAAATAGGTTTCCAAGATTTACCATCAGAATTCTTTTTTTTCCACTAAATACAATAGGAAAAAAATTTTTTTAATTAAAAAAGTTAAAGTGCATACTAGCTTCATTTTCATAGTTATGGTCATGTTTATCTCTTCAATTACTTTGCTGGCTGTTATAGCTCTTTGTGTACATGACACAGCATTTTGCACATACCATGTTCTCAGTAAATGTTTGCCAAGGTGAACATGAGGGAGATAAGGACACAGACTCTACAAACAAACCACCTGGGTTCAAAACTCAGTTCTGTCACTTAACTGCAGTGTGACTTTGTGTCCCAGTTTCTTATCTGTCAAATGGGGATGATAATAATAGTACCTACATCATGGATTGTTATGAGGGTTAAATGAGTTAATATCTTGAAAGCACTTAGAAGAATCCTTGGAACATAGTGTTATAGCTACTAATATAAAATAGGAATATTTCAGCAAGATAGATGAGTAGCTTTTCATTTATTTTATCTTTCTAAGCTTCAGTTTCCTCTTCTAAGTGTGAGGATTAGCAATATCAGCCCTGCTTCTATACAGGGTTTGGGGAGGGTAAGATGTATATCAGTCAATTTTAAACTGTGAACTGCGGCATAAATGCAAATTTTCATGAATATTTCCCTTGTGTTAAACAAAAAACAAATAGCCATGGTTAAGAAGAAATATGAAAATTAGTATCAGGATCATTGCCCAGGATCATCAGGGCAATTCAAAGCTATACCTGCCGTGCTAAGATGGTTTCATAAGCCAATAAAATTTAAGAGTTGAAAATTAAGTCAGATACGGCTAAATGCATGTTTAACACAAATGGTGCCAGGTCCTCTATTGGAACAGACGAGCTCTTGATCTATCAAGTGAACATAATTTGAGGTCTAGTCAGCTCAACGGGAAACTGCTACATACATGATCTTCCAACATAGAAAGAGGGCCACTCCAGAACAACGACAGACACGTTTAAAGCAAAAATAACAAGAAGTTGTAGGATTCACACACTAGATGCCTATCAATCACCGACTTCAGGAGACATAAATGTGAATGCCAAGGCTGCTGAGTTCTTAGCGCCAGGGCCAGGATCGGTACCCAGATCTTCTGAACCTCATTCAGCACGTGCTGTATTGTTTACTGTCCTGCCTAAAAACATAGGCCCCCAAAGACATTTGCAGTATTCCCTCTGAGAAGTAATTTGATGTTACTAAAGTGTGGTATTGATCATGTTAAAGGCTTAAAAATAAATTATGCATTATTTATTACTGCAATTGAAAGAATGACCATATCACCTGCAGGAGATGGAAGAGGGGTCGTTTGATTTTCTTTTCTTTTTTTTTTTAAATTTTTTGTTCATTACAGTAACATTGGTTTATAACATTGTATAAATTTCAGATGTACATCATTATACTTCTATTTCTGCATAGATTACATCATAATGGCCCTGGTGTGCCTTGCACAAGTATGAGAAGACTCCTTGACCTATTCAAGAATCCTAGAAACAGTAAACTTTTTTAAAAGCTATGTACAAATAAGGATAATAACAAGAAAGAATAGTCCTCCTGCCTGAAGAGGTTATTTGAGGACACGGAGAAACTAAAGCCACTCAACTTTGATTTTGCTTCTCTCTTCTCATGCAAAGGAGATTGATCTTCAAGTTGAAAACCGTAGAGCAAATGTCATCAGAAAGAGTTTGCAGCACATACCAGAACTGAAGTTACAGTGAAGGAAAATCTGATTGCTCTAGAGCATTTCAAGTTCCAGGGAAGATTTCAATTAACGTTAGGTAAGATGTCTAACAATTAGAATCATCTCAAATTGGAATGGACTATCTGTTTAGGATGTAGGAACGCTGTCTCTATAAATATTCAAATGCAAGAAGGGCAACTGGGAAAACTACATCCTATCAGATGTGGAACTTGAGTTCTTGCTTTGAGAGATATGTTGAAATAAAGGCCCCTAAGGTTCTTTACATTTAAAATTCTACAATTTTATGTAGAAAGATAAAAAAATTAGCATAGTGCTACTTGACAAGTTCTATGTGGCTTTTGTTAATGAGTTCTTTTCCTGAATTGTCTCATCCAATTCAAGTATAGATGTGGTAATTAGATAGGATACTATGGCTTATTCCGTATTTCTTTTGTCTGCTTTACCCAGTCCCCTACCATAGATCTCAAAAGAACACCCAAGCTCCAACTGGATTCAGTTGCATTGTAACTGTAGCTTTGTGAAAATCAGACACTGGGGGCCTCTATTTCCTGTGTTATTTTCACCTATAGGAGTTTATATAGAACAAATAAAATAATGCATAATAGACTATTATGTACACTGGCCTTCTTATGTAAAGTGACCTTCTTACTGCTAAGTTCTTAACCTAGTTATTGCTTCATGACATCAATGTAGGGGAGACAATCCTAGTTTGGTCACTGGTTTATTTTAGAAAGAAATTCTAGAAATTATCAGAGAAGTCTAATGATGTCTGGTTCTAATAGTAAGACAAAAATATATTGAAATTAAGTAACATCAAAGTTAACCTAACTGTATTTATAAAGAGAATGTTTTCATGGAAAGGTTGTGCATCATATGAAATTGGACATTTGTTGCATCTTGAGGTAGTTTTATTAAAAAATGTAGGCTAGGCTTATATAACAAATAGACTCTAAAATGTATAATTCCTCATATATTATAGAAAAATTTTTATTTCTCTGATGAATGCTCTGACAGCTTCAACATGTGGCTTCCAAGGTTTACGTAGTTGTCTCTACCTCAGTCAGCTGGAAGAAGAAAAGGGCATGACAGAGGAACAATAAGGTGGATTTCATGAGCCATGACTGGAAGCAACATATGTCTCTTCTGCTCAAGATCCACTGACTAGAACTCAGCCATGTGGCTGCACCTCACTGCAAGGAGACTGGGATATGTCGTATAACTCTGTGCTCACAAAGAAGAGAAAATATATTTGGGTAAACACTGGTATTCTTTTCCATAGTTTTATACATTTGTGCTATGAACAGACTTTTTTCCCCATAAAAAGATACTTGTCCAAAAGTGTCATATCATAATAATGAATTAATACTCTGTCTACATGAATTTTTTTATAAAAAATCATGATAAAAAGGTAAATGGTAATCTAAGTAAGAACAGTCACAGTAAAAGGAGAATCTAATAGCAGAAAGAGATGATTTTCAGCCTAACGCTTGTGCTCTCTTTAGATGAGAGCATATATCTACATCATATGAAAAAGACAAATATTTTAACAAAATATAATTTTTAACCCAAGATCATTAAAATAATCTTCCTTATTTTAAAGCTTAAATTACAGAATTTCTTCCCAACATGCAATACTGTTTCTCTTTTATTTTGCATACAAGTTTCTGAATCCTAAGACTATTTATAAAATTTAAAGATAATTTTCCTGACTTTAAAGATGTATTTTTCCTGGCAATGGGGTTGTATTCTGCAATTCTATGAAAGTTTTATTCGTTAAATGTTAGTTGACTAATCTTTGTCAGCATCATATACATTTTATGCACTATTCTGTAAAATACGGTTCCAATGGAATTTTTCAATGCATCTACAAAATTATTTTCTTCTGTAATAAAAAGAAAACGAAAAAAGCTTACTCAAATTCTTATTTCTCATGTCCTCTAAAATATTGGCAAACACTAACTCTCCTTCTGCTATTGGTCCTGTAGTTGGAATATAATTGCACTCTCTTGAAAATGTAATTTCATTCAGAAATAAATTACTACCATCTAGAGCGCCAGGTTTTTACATTTTCCTTCTTGTTGCCAGATTTACTTCGCCAATGTGTTACAACATTAGTTTTTGTGTTTTTAAGGTGTTTGTTATACATACTTTGAAAAGCACCAAAAAGAAAACGAAATATTCCCTCTTCTGAATAATCCAAAAGTTGAGCACAGCTGAACACTGGAAATGAGACCATATATTGCTTTCAGGAATCTAGTCAATTTCTTAAACATCAGAGAAGACAAATAACCACAAGAATATCAGAGAGAGCTCTGAAACTGGAGAGAGAACTCCTTAGGAAAATAAATAACTAAATGGCCTTCAACACGTGTCTCATTGAACATGAAGTATCGAAGAACGTGAAGACAGTAAGAACAAGATGATACTAGCTCAGAAGCCAGCTAAAAGAAAGAAGAGTCGCCGGCACAAAAGTGACGCCAGCATTTTGTCTCCCAGGCTTTTCTTCATCCTATTTTCTTTAACTTCCTCTTTTGCCAAGTAACATGTGTCATGATCTAATTCTCTCTCTTCTCTCAGTCTTATTTTCTTTGCCAAAAACTGAAGTGGAAAGTTTCCTTTGGAAGTTTCCATTTCCATATGCTCCATGTGTTCTGGTTAAGATGCTGACCCTCTCTGTACCAACCATCAGCTTTGCCTGAAAACATAACCTTGATAGAGTTCACGCCAGCAAGGGAAGACTCCCACTGGCTTTATCTGGTGTCGTTCTAACAAAGTTAATGACTTGAGCAGAAGAAAACACCATCCTCATCCCTGGAAAGATGCAGGGATGAGGAAATAAGTGCAGAATTATCCTGGGGAAAATAGCCTTCTAAGAAAAGGGAAAGAGAAAGGGGCTTTTTTTGGGGGGGGTAAAATCGACAAGGGAACAGGTGAAGGAGCCAGAGGCTCAATGAACATAACATACATCTGCAAGTTCCCCGAATGCTGCCAAGTAGCTCTTCTGAGTGTTCTGAGCAATGTTTTCATTGTTCCATTTTATTTTCTGTATGTACACTCTGCTTTTTATCCCCAAATGCATACACATCATTAAAACTCCAATAAAAGACACATAACTTTAAATTGAGAAAAATTTCCTCGTGGCTGAAGTTTTTATACACTAAATAATTCCTAAATATTTACCACATTTTCCTCTTCAGTTGACCCACCCTGCCACATGGGGATGCTCTGACTGTAAAACAAATGAGTTCATCATTCTTCTCTATGTTCTCAGTAGGGACCATTATTTACATCATCTGATGGGCAGCTGCTTCTTTAGGAGGTGCTTCTCCAGTGAAAATGGTGTCTGTAACTGTGTGCCTGATTTAGAAATCAATTTGTCGTAAAATGCTTCTTATGTGTTTGTTGTTCAGATTCATAAAGACATCTTTTCTCAAAAGTGGGCCCCAAAGACGCCCACACCAAGACACATTATAATTCAAAAGTCCAGAATTAAAGACAAAGAGAGGATCCTAAAAGCCGCAAGAGAAAGGCAACAAGTTACATACAAAGGAAACCCCATAAGGCTACCAGTTGACTTCTCTGCAGAAACCTTACAGACCAGAAGGGAGTGACATCATGTATTTAAAGTGCTGAAAGGAAAAAATCTGCAGCCAAGAATGGTCTACCTGGCAAGGTTATCATTCAGAATGGAAGGAGAGATAAAGAGCTTCCCAGACAAGAAAAAATTAAAGGAGTTTATCACCAAGAAATCAGTCTTACAAGAAATGCTAAAGGGACTTATTTAAGTGGGAAGGAGAAGACCACAAATAGGAATAAGATAATTATCCCCCCCCCCAAAAAAAAGAAATAAAATCACTGGTAAAGGCAAAAGTACAGTAAAGGTAGCAGAAAGATAATATGAAGGTCAAAAGACAAAAGTACTGAAATGACCCATTTCCATGATAAGAGGGTAATGGATACACACACACAAAAAAAAGAGGTTAGATCTGATATCAAAAACATAAAATGTGGGAGGAGGGGAGTAAAAGAGTAGAGCTTTTAGAAAGAGGTCAAACTAAAGAGACCATCAATTTAATATAGATTTTTATATACATAGGTTATTATATATGAACTTCATGGTAATCACAAACCAGAAACCTATAATAAATACACAAAACATTAAGAGAAAGGAACCCAAACATAATACTGAAAAAAGCCATCAAACCACAAGGGAAGAGAGTAAGAGAAGAAGAAAGGACCAGAAAACTACTAAAACACCTGGAAAAAAGTAACAAAATGGCAATATGTACATACTTATCAATAGCTACTTTAAATGTCAATGGACTAAATGCTCCAATCAAAAGGCATAGGGTGGATGACTGGATAAAAAAACAAGACCCATATATATGCTGCACACAAGAGACACACTTCAGACCTAAAGACATTCACAAACTGAAAGTGAAGGAATGGAAAAATATATTCTGTGCAAATGGCAATGAAAAGGGAGCTGGGGTAGCAATACTTATATCAGACAAAATAGACTTTAAAACAAAAACTGTAACAAGAGACAAGAAGGACATTACATAATGATCAAGGGAACAATGCAACAAGAGGATATACCACATATAAATATCTATGAACCCAACATAGGAGCACCTAAATATATAAAGCAATTATTAAGAGACATAAAAGGAGAAATAGACAGTAACACAATAATAGTAGGGGACTTTAACACTCCACTTACACCAGTGAATAGATCATCCAAACAGAAGATCAATAAGGAAACATTGGCCTTAAATGACACATTAGACCAGATGGACTTAATAGATATATACAGAACATTCCATCCAAAAACGGCAGAGTACATATTCTTTTCAAATGCACATGGAACATTCTCCAGGACTGATCATATATTAGGCCACAAAACAAGTCTCAATAAATTTAAGAAGATTGAAATAATACCAAGCATCTTTTCTGAACTCAACAGTATGAAACTGGAAATCAACTACAGGAAGAAAATCAGAAAAGCCACAAATATGTGGAGATTAAACAAAATGCTACTGAAAAATGATTGGGTCAATGAAGAAATCAAAGGAGAAATCAAAAAATACCTGGAGACAAATGAAAATGAAAATACAACATGCCAGAATTTATGGGATACCTCAAAAGTGGTTCTAACAGGGAAGTTTATAGTAATACAGGCCTACGTCAACAAACAAGAAAAATCTCAAACAATCTAACAGTGCACCTAAAGGAACTAGGAAAAGAAGAACAAACAAAGCCCCAAATCAGTAGAAGGAGGGAAATAATAAAAATCAGAGAAGAAATAAATGAAATAGAGACTAAAAAAACACAGAAAAAATCAATGAAACTAAGACCTGGTTCTTTGAAAAGGTAAACAAAATTGACAAGCCTTTAGCTAGACTCACCAAGAAAAAAGAGAGAAGGTTCAAATAAATGAAACCAGAAAGAGGAGAAATTACAATGGACACTTCAGAAATACAAAAGATTATAAGAGAATACTACAAAAAGCTATACGCCAATGAATTGGATAATATAGAAGAAATGGATAAATTCTTAGAATCATACAAGCTTCCAAAACAGAATCAAGAAGAAACAGAGAATTTGAATAGACCAATCACCAGGAAAGAAATCGAAACAGTAATCAAAAACATCCCCCAAAAAAAAAACAAAAAAACCTCTCAGGACCAGACGGCTTCCCTGGTGAATTCTGCCACATTCAAAGAAGACTTAATACCTATTCTTCTCAAACTCTTCCAAAAAATTGAAGAGAAAGGGAAGCTTCTTAACGCATTCTATGAAGCCAACATTACCCTGATACCAAAACCAGAGAAGGACAAGAAAAAAAAAGAAAATTACAGGCCAATATCACTGATGAACATCGATGCAAAAATCCTCTACAAAATATTAGCAAATCGAATACAACAATACATTAAAAAGATCATACACCGACTGGCCTGGTGGCATAATGCACTTAGTTCTTGCATTCCACGTCGGCAGTCGGGGGTTCGCAGGTTCGGATCCTGGGCACGGACCTATGCACTGCACATCTAGCCATGCTGTGGTGGCATCCCATATACAAAATTGAGGAGGATGGGCACAGATGTTAGCTCACAACTAATCTTCCTCAGCAAAAAGAGGAATATTGACAGAGGATAGCTCAGGGCCAATCTTCCTCACCTAAAAAAAAAAAAAATCATGCACCATGATCAAGAGGGATTCATTCCAGGGATGCAGGGGTGGTTCAATATCCACAAATCAATCAACATGATACACTATATTAACAAAATGAAGAACAAAAATCACATGATCATCTCAAAAGATGCAGAGAAAGCATTTGACAAGATACAGCATCCATTTTTGATAAAAACTCTGAATAAAATGTGTATAGAAGGAAAGTACCTCAACATAATAAAGGCCATACATGACAAACCCACAGCTAATATCATTCCCACAGCTATCCCTCTAAGAACAGGAACCAGACAAGGAAGCCCACTTTTACCACTCTTATTTAACATAGTATTGGAAGTCCTAGCCAGAGCAATCAGGAAAGAAAAAGAAATAAAAGGGATACAAATTGGAAAGGAAGAAGTGAAACAGTCACTATTTGCATATGACATGATGTTATATGTAGAAAACCCTAAAGAATCCACCAAAAAATCTTTTAAAAATAATAAATGAATACGGCAAAGTTGCAGGATACAAAATCAACATACAAAAATCAGTTGCATTTCTATACACTAACAATGAAGTAGCAGAAAGAGAAATTAAGAATACAATCCCATTTACAATTGCAACAAAAAGAATAAAAATACCTAGGCATAAACTTAACCAAAGAGGTGAAAAATTGGAACACTGAAAACTATAAAACATTGTTGAAAGAAATTGAAGATACAAAGAAATGGAAAGATATTCCATGCTCTTGGATTGGAAGAATTAATATAGTTAAGATGTCCATACTTCCTAAAGCAATCTATAGATTCAATGCAATCCCTATCAAAGTCCCAACAACATTTTTCACAGAAATATGACAAAGAATCCTAAAATTTATATGGAACAACAAAAGACCCCAAAGAGCCAAAGGAATCTTGAGAAAAAAGAACAAAGCTGGAGGTATCACACTCCCTGATTTCAAAATATACTACAAACCTATAGTCACCAAAACAGCATGGTACTGGCACTAAAACAGATGCACAGATCAATGGAACAGAATCAAGAGCCCAGAAATAAACCCACACATCTATGGACAGCTAATTTTCGACAAGGGAGCCAAGAACATACAATGGAGAAAGGAAAATCTCTTCAATAAATGGTGTTCGGAAAACTGGATAGCCACACAGAAAGAATGAAAGTAGACCCTTACCTTACACCATACACAAAAATTAACTCCAACTGGATTAAAGACTTGAATGTAAGACCTGAAATCTTGAAACTTCTAGAAGAAAACATAGGCAGTATGCTCTCAGGCATTGGTCTTAGCAGCATATTTTCAAATACCATGTCTGGCCGGGCAAGGGAAACAATAGAAAAAATAAACAAATGGGACTACATCAAACTAAAAAGCTTCTGCACAAAAAAGGAAACTATCAACAAAGCGAAAAGACAGCCTAACAATTGGGAGAAGATATTTGCAAACCATATATCTAAGGGATTAATATCCAAAATATATGAAGAACTCATACATCTCAACAACAAAAAAACTAACAACCCAATTAAAAAATGGGCAAAAGATCTGAACAGACATTTCTCCAAAGAAGATATACAGATGGCCAACAGGCACATGAAAAGATGTTCAGCATCATTAACTATCAGGAAAATGCAAATCAAAACTACAATGAGATATCATCTCACACCCGTCAGAGCGGCTATAACTAACAAGACAGGAAACAACAAGTGTTGGAGAGGATGTGGAGAGAAGGGAACTGTCATACACTGCTGGTGGGAGTGCAAACTGGTGCAGCCACTATAGGAAACAGTATGGAGATTCCTCAAAAAATTAAGAATAGAACTACCATACGATCCAGCTATTCCACTGCTGGGTCTTTATCCAAAGAACATGAAAACACAAATGCATAAAGATACATGCACCCCTGTGTTCATTGCAGCATTATTCACAAGGCTTGGAAGCAACCTAGGTGCCCATCAAGGGACAAATGGATAAAGAAGATGTGGTATATACACACAATGGAATACTACTTAGCCTAAAAAACGATGAAATCCAGCCATTTGTGACAACATGGATGGACATTGAGGGTATTACGCTAAGTGAGATAAGTCAGAAGGAGAAAGTCAAATACCATATAATCTCACTCATAAGTAGAAGACAAAAACAACAACAAACAAACACAGAGACAGAGATTGGATTGGTGGTTACCAAGGGGGAAGGGGGGGAGGGAGGAGGGTGAAAGGGGTGATTACACACATGTGTGTTGTGAGGGATCGTAATTAGTCTTTGGGTGGTGAATATGATGCAATCTACACAGAAATTGAAATATAATGATGTACACCTCAAATTTATATAATGTTATAAACCAGGGTTACTGCAATAAAAAAAAATAAAATGGGAATAAAAACAGAAAAGATAGTGGGCCCCATAGATGCCAGCCAGCCTGCAAAAATCAAGGAACCCACAGTGTGGTTTAAATTTATTTCTAGTAAAACTGGCTTAGTTCAAACCTCCTGTTGGCAGAAGGACACTTGTCCTAGATGAGGAAAGGAAGGGATGGAGATGAAGTAGAAAGCAAAGAGCAAGAAGAGATAAAAGTCAGAATCTCTCTCATCTTAATCACAGTTCATCTAAGACAACATTTTGAAATAAGAAGTTGGTCTGGCACTACCTCAAGTCTTTTTCTCCTCTTCAGTCCCGGTTTCTTATGCTACCCTAAGAACTTCATGCCAACATCTTTCTGCCACCCCATCCTCCATCTCTCTCAAATTAAAAATCTCATTCTTTCAGTGGATGATCTCAAATAGGAATTAAAACAAACCAATTACTTAATTTATACTAAGTTAAAATGATTTATAAAATTATACCTGACTGATGATATTTGCAATTTTAAAAGAAGATGCTTATTAGTCTAAATGGTTCACTAATTTGAGAAGTTTCAACCATTGTAATAAAATAGAAATTTCAAAATTACTCAGCTTTTTCAAGAAGACATAAATCTCATTTTAGAACTGGAAAGAGAGCCTCTGCCAGGGTTGGGAACAGAACAGGGGCAACCCAGTAGTGGTCCTTTGGAAGTGTATGGCGTTTGTAAGTCAATAACAGCTTGCTATCACTTCCACATAAATACCTACATATTCAGAAGGCCCCTTTTATTGGCATTTCATAATGGAGGGAAAAGAAGAGGGTATGGAGGTTTTCTCAGAGACCATAATATTTCTACTCAAAAGGAAGAATTAGAGTCCAGGGAAAAATATTATCAATGCAATTGACCTTCTAGGCCTAGAGATGGTTGCTTATATTTTATCGGGAAATTTTTAGAGAACGTGTAGAATAGGCTAAATAAAAAGGAGATAATAAATGAGACAGATTAAAGCAAGTTATTTGAAGGCTAGATTGGTTCTAGGCCTCAGGCTTAAGGTTCAACATTGATCATAACCATACATAACTATAATTATGTTCTATTTTATTTGTTTTTTGAAGCTATATTTTCTGCCTTAAGGCCTCTGTTTCTGTGCTTCGCTCCAATAAAAGGCACATTTATTTTAAAGAATTGATGAGTATTATCTTCTCAGGGAGATGTGTATTTTAATAGAAAACAGTAGTCAACCAAAAGGATAAATTCCTAACTGTGGCATTTTAGGACTCACGTTGTTTGACCCACTCTTGGGGATTATGGCACCTGAAAGCACCCCCCCCACACACGGCTGGATAGTTCACCTACTTCGAGAACATCCAGGCTACTGTATTGATTGCTTTTAGAACGTTTTTTGGGTCAGTTACCAGTAATGCACTCTACAGATTCATTATGCTTTTTGCCAGAGCCTTACAGCATTAACAATTTTTAACTTAACTGACCCTTATTCAGTGTTAGAAATATCCTGATTCTTTGGTGGTACAAAAACAATAAAACTTACTCAGTAGGAAAGCTTTCTCCACTGTGTGCCTTTGTAGTTTATTTTCAAATGCTCCTTTCCTAAACCTAAAGCTGGATCTAATGCTAGTTATTCCTAACAACATAACCCATCATTGATATATTCATGTAACTTGTATTTAAAAAATGATAAATCTGGCAGATTTTCTTTTTAAGAAAAATTCAATTTGTAATTGCAAATTCTAATGAGTGCTGGAAACCTCATTCAGGCATTTCTGTCTGCTGCCACGAAAACTGCATTTCTGTTATTCTTACAATTTTTGTGTTAGAAAAGAATCTATCTTCTTCTTACATTTTTCTACTCTTAGTAGATTTTTTAATCAAATAACTTAGATTTCGTAGCAGTCTGAATCAGGGATATAAAGGTAAAAACCATGATATTTGCCATCAAAGTTTAATATAAGTTTATTACACTTCACTGATTTGCTTACTTTGTTAATTAGGCAAGGTTCTGGAAAACAGCATTTTGTTATCTAATTTTGAGGAAGGGGGAGAGGAAAATTAGTATGACTTTTTTATGGGAAATTATTTCATGAAACGTAAATTGAATTACAGTTGCTACGTCTTACCACCATAATTTTATTTTCCTCCTGGGGAATCGATTTCTTATGGAACAGAGGTGAAACTACATTTAAACCTTGACTAGTTCAAGTCAATTCCACAAACATGGAGCACTTTGTACGTGCAAGGTACAGTGAAATACCCTACATGGGATTCAAAGATAAATATGACAAAATCCTTGCACCCAGAGAATTCACCATCTACTAAAAAGAACATGAAAAGTACAAAAATAATAAAACACAAGGCTGACTAGAGAGAGAGCTATTTGGCTTACTGCAAAAAGCTTGGTCTTTATACCCAAACACACCTGCTTTTAAACTTGGCTGTGACATTTAGTAATAGTGTGTCTTTGCGCAAAATACATGAACATTTTGAATATAATTTTCCTCTTCTGCAAAATAGGGACATCAAAAATTGCCTTAAAATCTTACTGCAAGACTTTTGGGAGTAACAGATGTAAAGTGCCCAACAAACAGTAGATGTTTCAGGTTAGTTTCCTTGGAAAGAGATTCTGAAATGGAAATTTCCACCCAGGAAGTTTGTTATGGTGTGCCCTCAGAATTGACACCAGTTTGGGAGTGAAGGAAGCAGGACTGGACAGAGGGAGAAAGCAGGTTACGAAGCAGTTTCGACAAAGACCTTGGCCAATTGCATGGGGAGCTCTGGAGCTGGATGGCCCTGTAGCGGTCTCTCAAATTGGGGCAAGGGAGGCCTGTAGAGCCCTACACCCACCGTCTTTGGATGCAGACTACCCAGGGGAAGGGGAAACTGTCTTCAGCAGCAGCTTCGTTCAGTGAAGGGCACTTGCTGGAGTTGAGGGAAGGGGGTCTCACCTGGGATTGGTCAGCCTGTAGTAGCAGGGGAATGACAGCTTAGGTCCTAACAGATGAAGTAGTGCGGAGAGAGGAGGAGGAATCTGGGCAGGATACCACAAAGTCCATTTTAAACGTTAGCATCAATTTTCCCAACAATTAAAAAAATTTATAAACATAATGTATGCATAATAAAATTTGGAAAATACAGAAAAGCACAACATTAAAAAAATTTATGTCAACCACAATCCCATAACACCATTGTTGACATTTTGCTATATGTCTTTCTAGTATTTTCTAAGCATATTAATTTTCCTCTGAAATAATGGCATTATACAGTTACTGGAAAAATTGTTTTGTGTCCCGTTTTTTTCCATATTGTGAATATTTTATCATATAAGTAAATATTCTTCTACAAGATTATTTTGGTTTTATTGTCTTCTATTATAGAGTATTCCAAAATTCGTTGAACTAAAACTACATTATTGGACACTTAAGTTTTTACAATGTTTTTTACTTGTACAAAAAATGCTATAACGAACAATATTACACATATACTTCTACTTCTTTAGCAAAAATTCATAGAAACGGGAATTGTTATGCCAAAGACCATTTGCATTTTTAAGGATTTGATACATGTTGCCAAGTTATCCTTTGAAAATTCCTACAATAATTGAAGTTTTCTCTTCACTCACCCTTGCCAAGATTGGGAATTATCTTTCTTCTTAATCTGTGCCTGTTTTAAGGATAGATTTTATTATTAATATGTACAAATGCAATGAGAGTAGCAGAAATGAAACAGTATCTATGAAGATTCAGAAGTGGAAGACATTACATCAAATCAAGAGGAATGAGAAAAGATTTCCAAGAAAAGGAGACGGACAACATGGGCCTTAAGTAGTAGACAGGATTTCAGCAAATAAAAATGTCAGGGATCTCGGTTAGAGAAACCACCAGGAACAAAGACAACACTAGGAAATAGTGAGTACTCGGGTTTGGTGAGAACGTAGGAGAGAAATAAGACTGGAAGTAGAATAGACCATAATGTAGCACAGAAATGGTAAATGGAGTTCGGGTTTGAACAATGATCAATAATTGCCTGACATTGGTGTTGGAAACAACTTGGAGGCTATGATTAGATTCATTCATTTGTTCAAGGAGCCTTTATTGGTCACCTGCAATATGCCAAGTGCTGACATCACTGAGGAAAGCACACAGAACTCCTGCCGTTCTGGAGGGCAGGGAGAGAAGGCAGTCACAAGAAGAATACGGTGTTGACAAAAAGGGAGAATAAAAAGCCAGATCAGAGGCAAATAGAGTGTAATGAAGAGGAAAAGCAGGAGACTGAAGTGCATGGACCCCGTGGAGGAACGTTGAGATGGGCGTGGGGGTCAACATGGAGAAACGTAGAGAAAGTGACACTGATACAACCTGAGACAAAGGTGGTTGGACTCGGCGATGCAGAAGTCATAGGTAACATTTTAAAGAGTGGTTTTTTACAGTGATGGGAATAAAGTAAATGGTATGGAAATGGGGGAAATAGAATCTCCAAACTGGTCATTCCAAAAACTGGGCAGTTTAGGAATTTGAGTAGCAGGATGAGATCAGGAGAGAAAACCAATGTTAAAAGAAGGGTTTCCAGTTAAATCGTTGGTATCTACGAATAAATTTTAAAATATCAACAAAAACATGTGTTAAATTTTTGTGATGTCAATTATATACCCTTCCTGATGAACATTAAAGAAACTGAATAAGTGGAGAGGTTACATGTGTGTGGAGGAGAAGACCCACCATTTTAAGGATGTCAATTTCCTCCAAACAAATACATGGATTCAATGCAATACCAAACAAAAATCCCAGCAAGATTTTTGGTGGAACTTTACAAGTCAGTTCTAAAAGTCACACAATGAGTAAATTGCAAGAAAACACACAAAGTTTTTGAAAAAACGGTAAATGAGGGGACTTGTTCTACCAGATATCAAAACATATAAGCAACAGTGTGGCATTGGTGCAATAGTAGATAAAATGACCCATCAAACAGAATAGTCTCATATATATAATGGGTATTGATATATGAGAGGGGTAGCTTCAAATAAATAGTGAAAGATGGACTATTAATAAGGATAAAATTACAATTAGATACCTACATTATAGCATACAGAAAAATGAATTTCAGAAAGTATAAAAAATAAAAAGTTTTTAAACCTTTCAAAGCATCAAAAGATCTAGTACTATCAGTGCATAACCTCAGGGTAGGGAAGGCCTTATTAAATAAAATACAAAAGCCAAAAATGATAGTGTAAAAGACATATAAACTTGATTATACTAAAATGTAAAAAGACACCATATATATAGTTGAAACACAAGTAATAGACTGTAATAAAATAAAATTGTGTTGTGTAGTAACAAATGAAGAATTAGCACCTGTAAAGTATAAAAATTCCTACCAGTCACTGAGAAAGAGACAAATTGAAATAAAATCAATAGTCATTTCACAGAAATGAAAGGCAAACAACTGATAAACATGAAAAGCATGCTCATCCACACTGGAAATGATGGAAAACATAATATACCAGTTGAAAAAGTGAGATGCCCTTTTTTTTACAGATGAAAGAATTTAAAATATTGAGAATTAATAAGGTAGAATTTGAGCTTAGGTCTCCCTGATTCCCAAGGTCCTGTTCTTAACCACTTATTTCTCTAATAGAATGAGAGTTTTGTTACTGCACAAGAACAGTGGTTCAGAGGATGGTCCCCAGACCAGCAGCATCAGCACCAGGAACTCGTTAGAAACACACATCCCCAGGTCTACCCAGACCTGCGGAGTCAGTCACTCTGGGGCACGAGGCCCACAACCTGTGTCTTAACAAGTGATTCTCATATGTGGTAAAGTTTGAGAGCCACTGAACTAGAAGATTGGAGGATCATTAAGGACCTGAAGTAGAAAAGAGAGAGAACCAAGTGACGAGTAGAAGAGAGGGGATGAATGGAGCAGAAAAGTTAGACTTTATGAGGGAAAAAAGAAGTTTTAGAGTTTGGGATATTAGTAATAAAGTGATTTTAAATGATGATAAGATTTAAGTTATGATCATAAATAGAGTGGCTAAATTGAATAGAGATGGAAATTGTGGCTTTGTAAAGATCATAGAGGTGAGACCAGAGAGTTGGAAGAAAAACCAAGTGTAGTGTTGAAGTCATTGTGTTGGCAAGAGGAATGAAGCATGGGCTTGTGCTTAGTATTGAAGCTTTGGAGTAGTGGTGGAACATTCCCTGGATCTCAGCTGCCTGTGACAACGAAGGACGAATGTTCTCTTGTTAGATGGAATTCACCTAGAAAAGTCTGGGAAGTTTAGTGATAGGCTGAGGAGACAAGAGGCTTCCATTAGAAAGATTTTTGCAATATTCCATGATATTGAACATTATAACAATTTGTTAATTATTAATATAATCAATATATTAATTATTAATATTAGTTGTAATTATAACATGATACTGGTTCATTTTTATTTTAAACAGAGTAACAATTTTGTATCTATTGAACATCAGTAGTGGGAAACTACATTTAACATATAATGGAACATGTTTACCAAATATTTATGTTCTCCCATACATTGCTTCTGATTCCCTGTGTCTGAGATATTCAATAGTTTAAAGCTTAGGAGAAAGTTTAAAAAATAAAAGTTGAAAAATTTAACTATTTCTACTCAAATTTTATCTTGTCAAACAGCATAATCACCAGAAGTGTCTTCAAGAGAACGTCTTCTTCCGTATGTCCTCAGATCCTTGGTTTCTGTCTTGCTCTTCTCGGATGAGTGGCCTAATCTGAATCCTCTGATTATAATCCTTATTATAGACCTGGGGGACTCCTTTTAAAAAGATGTCATTTAGAACTGAATTCTTAATCCTTAAGAGTCAAAGATTAATAATGAAAACTTCAATAGTGTGTATGGTAAGTCTTGGTCAATCACCAAATGAAAGCACGAAATGAGTGTGCCCCTCTCATCAGTGGGTTAGTGCTGGGGACATTTTGCACATTGCAATGTGCAAAAACCCACAAAATGTCACAGTTTTGGGCAAAGATCTTCAAAACCCAAATTGGCTGCTATGGATTTTAAGAACTTTTTAGAAAGGAGAACCACCACACACCTTCTTCCCCCAAAGACTATGGAGGCAAGCTTCCAGTGTTCACCGTGAAACAGTGTGTAACGATGGCAAGATCAACCCTGGAATTAAAAAGCAAATAAACAAAACACAGACTTTATAGGTTCAGACTCAAAAGGGCTGTACTGTTCTCTGGACAGAAATGAGGCTGCAGGCTGGTATTTCAAAAGAGCCACAAATTCTCTATCTGTCCCAAATGGGAAATAATAATTTTATTGAATAATAAATTAAAAATGAATCAACTTCTTTCTCCTTAAAACTTAGTAAGTGCTTACGACGTGGTCTTTGTGCAGTTCTTCAGTTAACGAATGGAAGAAGTGTGTGTGAGTCTCCATGTACAATCATCCAAAATGAAAAATGTAAGAACAAAAAGAAAAAATACTTCAAGAAACATAATTTTCGAATAAAAAACAAACTAATGTCCTTTGGAGTTTCAAATTTGCTGGTGGTGTTGGCATTGGCCCCATAAGATTTTAGTCTCCATGAGCAAAGAAGCACAGGGCAGCTTCAAGGACCTCTCTATCTTCATTCACAAGAGGAAAATACAAATGCATTTATAAAGATTGGTTTAGGACTTTATTGTTTTCAGCCAAAGACCATTTGAAGACTTGCAAAGAGTCAATGTCATATGATTATTTAAATGAGGCTCAAGAGGTAGCAAAGTTGAATGCTTCCTCAGTAGGTAACGCTTCAGAATGTATTTAATAAAAAGGATTTATAACAGAAACAAGTCATTATGCTATTAACCTGTAATATGAAAATTTGATTCTTATTTTTAAACGACTCAGGGTATATTAGAGAGTTTTGATGGTAAGATACAGTTCTTATGACACAATAAATAACTTACCTTCTCTGCTTTAGTTTCAAATGGATGCTAACTTTATTTACTCCTGTGAATATTCTGGCTTTGTTCCAAATATTCATGGAAGACTGTGAAAGGCCCACTAGCCAGAGAGTTTATATATGCAGTCTTTGAAATGAGGAGTCTGGAGACACTGACTTTGTCATCTCTGAACAGGATTTAGAACAGGTTCCTAAAAGTAGTTTTCCCTAGGCCTTGGGAGTCACAGATCACTGTGAAAGTTTGGTGAAACATACGGATCCTCTTCTAAGAGCGATGTATCCCCAAGCACACATCCCACATTGTGCATAGCATTTCATGGGGTTTGCAGATTCTTTGACACCTGTCCGTGGACCTCTGGGAGCCCAACTACTCCAGGTTAAGAACGCCTGATGGCTCGTCTGAGTTCAAAACGTCGGGTTGCCTAGATAGGACAATCCACTGAAATAATATTCACTGTAGAAAATTTAGGAAATACTAAAAAGCAGGAATGATCCCATGAGATTCCATGTGAATGATAAAAACACCATGATTCCATCACCCACAGATAAACCTGCTTAACATTTGGGTGTATATTCTTCCAGTCTTTTATCCAAGTAAAAATACATTTGTCCCCAAATAGAACGATACTGCACATAGTATTTTATTATAGCTTTTTTTTTTTTTTTTTGGTGAGGAGGATCGGCCCTGAGCTCACATTTGCCAATCCTCCTCTTTTTGCTGAGGAAAACTGGCCCTGGGCTAACATCTGTGCCCAGCTTCCTCCACTTTATATGGAATGCCACCAAAGCATGGCTTGACAAGTGGTGCATCGGTGCGCGCCTGGGATCCGAAGCGGTGAACCCTGGGCCACCGAAGCAGAGCGTGCACACTTAACTGCTTGCACCACCAGATAGGCCCCAACATTGACTTTTAATCAAAGTATTTGTTATTCATGCAAGAAATATCATGTAAATGTAAGAAAGGAAGATAACTAAATTTGTCTACAGTGCTTTTAACCTTAGGACTTACTAATCACAATATACAGTGTCAATGGGGCGGGTAATTCTTATGGCTCACTTTGGTGGGTGTGGGGGGTATGGGCAGGATGTTTGGTTGGTTTGGTTTGGTTTGCTGTGATGTGGTTTGGATTTTGAATTCTGTAATCATTTACCAGTAGGTTCTAACTACCTGTACAAATTCAAGCTCCTGTGATGCTGAGAAATAAATGTTGAAAGGTTGTATTGTTTTTTGATCACTTTTTATGTTTACCATATTTCCGGTGTGGTTTATCTTCCCCAACTTGTACTTTCCTTGCTTCTTCTCATGGGCAGCAGGAAGCACTAGAAAGGATGAGAGCAGAGTGAGAGGTGACCCGACTTGGAGCAGCCTCAGACGAACTTGGAGGGCTCTCAGCGCTAAAAATCTTTTCTTCTAGACTGAAAGGAAGTTAATACACCAAAAGAAGAACACTAGTTGGTCCTGGGTAGGGGTGTGTGTGTGATATTTTCTTCCACTTTACATTTTATATTCTCTCTACATTTTCTAAATGAGCCTGTATTAAGTTGGTCATCAGAAAAACACAAGCAAAATATTGAAGTGCGCTCTATGATCCTAATTTAACAATGCTAATCTCCTGCTCAGTTGGTCTTTCAGTTCTGTCTGCTAGTCACTTGTCACCCCAAATAATAGGATCATTTTCCAGAAAACCAACGTTTTATGGTCTTACAAATGAACAGAATTCATGAGACCAAATATCTACCCCAGCTTCAAAATCCCAGAATAGGTCTGTCCAAGAGACTGTGGCAGAAACTGGGAACCATTAAGTAACCGCCCTATGTTCTTCATTCTATGCACATTTTGGGTCTGAAATGAAGATCTAAGAGACATAAGTGATGAAACTGAAAGCTCCTGAGCAAGATGAAAGATGCCATCTTACATGAATGGCTGATCCCAGGATTTGAGGTAGCCTCATTCCAATCTTGGCTCACTCATTCTTTCATTCATCAAATACTTGTTTTGTGTCTCCCAGGGGCTGGGCAGTGGCTAGGGTGTAAAGAACAAAGCTGACAGGGCCCTACCTTCATGGAGGTAAAATACTAAACAGATAAATGTGCTTTTACACAAAAATTTATAAATTCTTATTACAGGAATGGCTTACATTGCTTAAATGCTTACCAGGCACCACGTACTGTCAAGTGCTTTAAATAAGTGATCGCATATATTCTTAATATTCCTATGAGGTTGGTATTCTAGATGAAAAGCTGGGGCTTAGAGAGTCAGATGCTGTGCCCAAAGTCACACGGGGGACGGAGTTTGAATGCAGGCTGTTTGACTTTCACACCAGCACTGTGACAGAAAAGAACAGCGTGAAGAGAGAGAGTGAGAAGGGCAAATAAGTTCTCACGGGGTCAAAGGAGGCTCTTTGGAGGAAATGGCACTCAAGTGAGCCTGAAGGAAGAGGAGGATTGAGGGAGGCTAGTGAGCTGGTAGGGAAAGTTTACTCGTATAGTATTCAGAGTGTTTCTGATCTCAAGTTTGCCCAAATTAATTATTTATAAAGAACTGATTTGCTTTATAGTACAGCTCTGAGATTTATTAACCATAATGCATTTGGAATAATGAGTCAAGAGGCCTTTGCTTTAGAACATTCTTTTATTCCTCTTTTTTGCTGTGCTTTGGAGTAATATACTCTCCCGGGAGAGCTGCCTGCCCACTCCCCAAGCAGCCGCATCCCCACCAACTCAGTTCTGGGGCCCTGTGCCTTCAAAGGTCCCTTTACATTCAAAACCAGTCAAATTCTTTCAATATAATGCTCTATATCCAGCACACCCAACCCTGTCCTGCAGGATAGGGGGCAGAGAGGGAAAAAGGGGATTGTGGCTATAGATGATAAAGACCTAGAGGGAAAAATAAAATATGCTAAATATTCACATCTGTTGAGTATCCTGATATCAAAGAATTTAAGACTACCTTTATAGAGACTTACAAAAACAAATGAGCTGATAGATAGTTAAAGAGGCATATAAACAAACATTGGTTAGAAAAGAATTTGCAGGCTTTCACATGCAATTTCCTCAATTGAAAACATACGGCATGGACCACAGAAATCCATCACAAATAGCCAAATTTTAAGTAATCAAATGTTATATTTCTAAATGCCAAGGGTCTATTGTATAGCAAGTGTATCCTGCTTTTTCTTTCATTAAATACTATTTTGTAAGCATTTTCTTGTGTCATCAGATAGTATTTTAAAAATTCCAATTTTATAATTTAGGTCTCAGTTAGTTATTCTATTATTGCACATAATGATTTATTCCTAGTTTTTATTTATAAATAAAAATAGAGTCTTGTGGACAAGTCTTAGTAGACTCTTTGGGCTAGATTCATAGCGGGTGAAAATGTATCACATTTTTAAAGCTCACTTTACAGAAATGATGTACAATTTCCACTTCTAGCAGCAATATGAGAAATGGTTATATTACTATACTCTTGCCTGAATTAAATATTATTATAAGTATTTCTTATACTGATAGAGGAAAATAGCATTTTTGTGTGCATATTTTGCTTACTGGTGAGCTTGGATATTTTCTACTTTTTATCGGCCTTTTGTATTTCTTCTTTGAATTGTCTATTTTTTTATTAGTGTGTTTGTTTTTTATCTATTTATAAAACTCTTGATATATTAATTATATCAACTATTTGCCAGTCATATTTGTTGCCTTTTTGTTTGTTACATTTAAGTCTTTAAACAATGTTGGAACTAGTTTTGGTTTGTAACATAAGTTGAGCTTCCAATTTGAGTTAAGATAGATAAACTATGTTTTTTAAGATAGTCCTTTAAGATAGATAAACGTATTGTATTTAAAGTCTTGCCACATTGCAGAAAACATGGACAAAAATATCAAATAATCACAAACATAGCAGGCATTGTTGTGTCATCCTGATTAAGTGGCAATTCACGTGGTGTTTTTCTTCTAAATACAATGTTGGCTCTTGGCTTGTGGGCAGGACTGCCAGTAGACATTCACGTGGATGATGACTTTAATATTTAGGACTTTTCCATTCATATCCTTAAGTAAAATGAATCTGATGTTTTGTTTTATGTGCTACTCACATCCTATCTTCTGATATGCATATTTCCATGCAGACATCAATTATCTCCAGCTCATCACATCACAGTCTTAGGAAATTGTCCCAGACACAGCTCCTGCTGTTCAGGTGATCACGCTTGTTTATTGAGACTCCTTCCCCAAAACAGCTGACTTGTGTGCAGGTCAGCCCCCTGACTGTGGCAGGATATGACGATCTGAACCCATCTGAATCCTTCTTTAGGAATATGAACTAAAACATGCTCAGACACTGATTTGGTTAGAAGTCGGACAGAAGTTGAAGAATGCCGTGAGATGAGCAGAACGGTGGAGTAGGAAACCACATCCGAGACAAGTTATGAGAAAGCAGAAACTCGGAGGGAGCAGAGGAAGCAGGCTGGTGCAGATGCACAGAGAGCAGCAGCGATGCTGGGAGCGAGATGATGCAGCCCAGCAGCAAATATCCGGTCCCGGTGTTTGTGCAGATGTACTTCACAGGAAGTGCACGTTTGTGTGACGTAGTGGTATTGCTTCTTTTTCCTTAAAACAAACAAACAAAAAACTAAATAGAATAAAGATCTTAATAACCTCTGAGAATGAATTGCGCACTCTCCCTATTTTGCTAGGGTGTGGGATCAGCTCTGTGCTTCCAAGTTCTTCTCCTAACGTTTGAGAGGGATCACTGGCAATAATATTGACAACAGGTAATATTTTTCCACATTACTGCCACGCACTGCTCTAAGCACTTCACATAAATGGACTCTCTTAACAGTTACAAGTAGTTTCACTAGAAGGTAGATAATACTATTATCCCCCTTTTAAAGAGCAAACTGAGGCCTAGGAGGGCTACACGACTTGCCCAGAGACACTCCATTAATGAAAGGCAAGGCTGGGATTTGAACTCAGTCTGGAATAGACTCCATGCTCCCAAACACTGTGACACAAAATAGCCTGCAACCAGTCTTTCCTGCAGGAACACTCTTCCTATAGTAAATGTGTCCCATGCTATCAGCCTCTTGTGGTTCCCGATCCTTGGTTAAATTTGGATATTTATTTATTCATAAATCTTCTCATTTGTCTACATTTTCAAAGGTGGGAGCAGAGCTGAAGATTGTATCCTATACTTTTAAATCTTCTTTATGTCTCTTTTTTCCCTTTCCAATTCTCATTCCCAATTCTCAATATGTATTTATCTTTTTATAATAATTTCTAGAGGGTTGTCTATTTCATTGTTTTCCCAATTTTGAACACTATAACTTCTATTGTTTTACTCTGTAACTCGTTAAATTTTACCTTGTATTTATTTTTTCCTTCCTTTCTTCTCTTAACTTTTGCTGATATTTTTTTAAACTTCCTGAACAAAATGTTCTGTTTATCTACATTAATTCTTTATTGCTTAATAATAAAATTACTTAAGCTTGTAAATTTTTCCAAATTATAAATTGGCTGTATTCTATAAATTTTAGTGTTCTCAAATATATCATTTTCTGAAAAACCAAGTATAGTTTTAATTTCATCTTTGAAACAATAGTTATTTAGGAGAGCAATTAAAAAAAAATGTTTATTAGAAAAACTATTTTGTTTAAACATTTGTTATTAATTCCTAGATTTATTGTTTTATGGACAGAAAATAGCTGTATAATTTTTGAATTTGGGAATTTATTGAGATTCTATTTGTGGTGTTAATGGTGTTAATACCCCAGATGCCTTGGGGAAAGGATATATCACATAAGCTTATTAATGTAATGATATTATTCAAATGATCTATGTGATCATTCATTCTTTTTTCTCTTAAATCTGTCAAAGGCTAAGATAGATATGTTCAAATCTCCTAAACAATTTTGTTTCTCTCGATTTTCAATTGTTTGTCTAATAGTTTGATGCTAAGTTACAGTTCATAATTTATATTATTCTGAGTTATAACTTTTGATACCATAAAATGACCCTCTTTATTCATTTTAATGATAATATTCATTTTAAGGCTGTGTGCTTTAATTTTATTTTGTCTGAAATTCATATTGCCACCTCTGCTTCCTATTGACATTCCCAGGTAAACATCTCTCAAGCCTTCCTTTGTAGCCAAGTGGGGTTTGAAGAGAACAGCCAGGCTAGGGCAGCAGTCACGACAGGAGCAATGGGTCCCACGGCCTGCTTTCACTTTCTGGCTCTGAGGTGGAGATGAAAAGAATGTCTGTGAGGAAAAGTCTTGATAAATAAAAGACTAAAGGGAACTTTCTTAGTTTGATAAAATCTATAACAAAAGTACTTAAAAGTGAATGTTACCAGAATTCCTTTTAAAATCAGGAATAAGACAAAGATGCTCTGTGTTATAGATTGAATTGTGTCCCTCTGCCCTCTAAAATTCATATATTGAATTCCTAATGCCCAGTACCTCAGAATGTGACCTTATTTGAAGATACGGTTTTTACAGAGGTAATTCAGTTAAAATAAGGTCACTAGAGTGGACCTTAATCCAACATGACTAGTGGCTTTATAAAAAAGGGAAATTTGGAGACAGGTTTACAGAGAAAATTGAAACATGAAGATGGCTATCTACAAGCCAAGGAGAGAAGCCTGGAAGAGAACCTTTCCTAGCAACCAACCCTGTCAACACCTTGATTTCAGACTTCTAACATCGAGAACTGTAAGATGATAGATTTCTGTTATTTAAGCCCCTCAGTTTGTGGTATTTTGTCAGGTCAGCTTTAGCAAACTAACACACCCTCTCTCACTGCTTCTATTAAACATGTAACTGGAGGTACTAGCCATCCCAATAAGAATAGAATAAGAAGCAAAACATGCGAAGATTGTAAAAAACGTTACTGTCGGTTGTTCCTGAAAATATAATTATATCTGTAGAAAACTCAAGAGGATCTAGAAAAGAATTATTAGAATTAATACAATTAATTAGAGGAATCAACAGAGTGGCTGGATAGAAATCAGTATAGAAATCCATTGCATCAACAAAAATCAACAACAACAATAGAAAATGAAATGTTATAGACAATAATTTCATTTATCCTACTGAATTATAAAGTACTTAGGAATCTAAAAAAGTGTCCATGATCTTTACGGATATAATTATAAAACTTTTTTGAAAGTCATTAAGAAGACTTAAACAAATAGATGCCATCGTGAAGATTAAATAAAATAATCCACATAGAGAGTTTAGAGAAGATGCAGACCCGGTGGGCACATGCTGTAAATTGTAGCTATTATGTTGATTATTTGATGATGATTCTGACTTAGGTGAAATATTTAAGGTCCTTCTGTTGTAGGTGTGCTCCTTGAAAGCAGCAAATAGTTGTTACCCCTTTGCTTTTTGGTTTTATTAAATTTGTGAATTACCTTTCCAGCCTTATCTGCTGTTTCATGCCAAATCTTGTAGACAAACGGCGTTTGTTACATCCCATAAACATATTTATATAAGACTTTAAAGTATGCAAATAATACTTTCTATTGCTGAAGAATACATATAAACGTAGTAAAAATAGAAATAAATTTAGGTTCGTGGTAGCTCTGTGTGGAGAGAAGAAAACAGAGAGCAGTACACAGACAGGGGCTACAACTGGGTGTGTAAAGTTTCATTTTTTAAGCTGGGTGTGGATTCATTATTTTATCCTTTTTTGATGTTTTGTATATCCAGTATATATCACTATGAGATAATTAGAAAAAGAACTGATAACAGTTCATCCGAAATAAAATAAAAAGGTGAGGGATCTCCTTTCAACTATAACGCAGTGTGAGTCACCAGTAAGATGCAGTTTTACAAAACTAAGGCACTCTCGGGCAGCTCTGAGAAAAACGCTACTTAGTCAAACATGATACAAGGGCCTCTCCTATTTACAGATCCTCATTTGTTTCCTTCTGCTAGAATGTAAGCTTACAGGGGCAGAGATCTTTTGTGCATGTGTATATAGTACAAACATATTTTTGTTGGATTCTATTTGCTAATATTTCCTTCAGGATTTATCTATTTCATAAATCATATTATTCCTTCCTCATATTGTTTTCATCTGGTGTTGGTGTTAAGGTTATTTTAGCCTTTTTTCCTCTAAAATAATTTATATAAGATTGGAAGTATGTCTCCCTTGAACATTTGGTAGAAGCTGTTTGTGTAATTGTCTGGGGTGTGTGTGTTTTGCAATGGGGAGGTTTATAACAACAGCTATTACAAATATCCCCTAAATTTCAATTGCTTCCCTCACAGCAGGTTTCTTTCTCATCCATGGCTACTGTGGTAGTTGGATACTGGTCTAGCACCTCTCCTGGTGGCTGTCTTCTAGCTTTTTCTACTGCATGACTCTACCATCTAAAATCTCTTTACCCTTGGCTACAAGTGAAGGCAAGCCAGCGCCCCTACAAAAGATTTTGGGGGACAGTCCTGTAAGTGATATACTTATTTTTGTGCTCATTCTACTGGCTAGCACCAGACTTGTGGCTTCAGCCTAACTGGAAGGCAGGCCCATTCCAGGAAAAGGAAATAGCCTCGGCGAGCATCCAGCCAGTCTCTGTCATGTGACTGATTTCAGTCTCTGTATTACGTATAATTCTATTTAGATCTTCTATTTCTTCTTAAGTCAGTTTTGCAAGCTCTATCTTTCTTTTTTTCCTATTTTTTATAATATATTGCCATAAGTTGTTTTTAGTATTATATTATGAAAGGATAAATCTGTGCTGTTTCTGTGGTTATGTTGCACTTTTTATTTTTAATATTGTTTATTGGTGCCTTTTATTTCCTTTTTCTTTTGCTCATATTTATTACAGCTTTGCCCATTTTATTACTATTATCTATAAAACAGCTTTGTCTTTGTTTTCCTCACCTTTGTTACGTATTGAATTAGTTTCTGTTCTTACCCTTATTAATTCTTTCAACTTCCCTTGGGTAATTTCCGTTATTCTTTTTTAAATTTCTTAATTTTAATGTTTATCTCATTAACATACACCTTTTCCTTTTTTCTAATGCAAGTATTTACTGTCCTATCTCAAAAATGTCAATATTGAGTGTCCATAACAATGTACAGTTTCCAAATGTTTCCTAAATCCTATATAACTACTATAAAGACTAGATCAGGACTTGGAAGAAGGCCAGAGAACGGAAAGTCTTTTATTCTCTGAAAGTATTGAACTTTTATACGATACAAAAATTTGACCAAGAAAAGCAAAGTCTGTGCTGAGCCCTGAGGTGGGTGGGGAGAAGCTCTGTCATACATGCTACACAACCAGGCTGCAACTTAACTGCTGCTTTTGTTTCTCTCTCACATAGAAATTTGATCATTATCCCATAAATATTTGTATATGCATTTGTATGAAAGGTGCGTATAATTTAACCCCATATGCACTGTGCTTTCTGCTTCAAAGACAGAGCCTTCCCTTCCAGCACAACCTACAAGACAACTGTCAGCAATTTTTACGCTGAACCAGAAAATGGGCAGGCATCTGTTCAGCAACAAGAGTACCTCAATTGACTGGGATTTAAGCCATTGACGTCAGCACACATTAGCCAAAATATTTTCCCCTCCTCCATGGCCCCAAACTGTAAACAGCCAGCTTGTATGCAATTAGCCTGACGACATCAGGAGAGCGGAACAAGTGAATGTGAAATGTGCTCCCCCAGCACGGCTGCCAGGTTGTCAGAAAAGCACATTCATTCCCCTAACTCGTGCAGAATTGCCCATGTTGCTCTGTGCACAGCACATAGCACAGAGAGAAAAATGTAAATGATGCCATTCTGAACATTATGTGCAGGATGATCCTGGGAACTAACAGCTGGGTGCAAACTAGAAAGAGTGCCTTCCCTTTATAAGCAAGGGTAATTCATTCCTCAATATCACTGCATTTTTCTTTCACCTTTTCTGCTTTAACATTTTAGGAAATTTATATTTAAAAGGTGAGTATATTTTATTGCTTCTTTAAAGCCTGATCATGACGACTTACTTCTTACAGGATTTTTATTCACAACATTGCCTTTCTATAGGGAACCCAAGGTAGGAAACACAGGTTATATCAAATTTGCAGATAACCTTACACAAGAACGGAACATGGGAACCAAAAATGGAATGAGCTGCTGGAAACCTAGAGGTATTACCCAGAAATGTGGAAAGTCTCAACCCTCCTGCTAATTTTTAAAGCCCTACCTAGTTGTGGAACAGGCTAGTGGTCATTACCTACAGAAGAATGAGGGAACATTACCAGTGAGCTTTCTCCCCCATGGCTGAGGTGTACCTCTTACAGCCACTTGCACCATTGGTAATGGACCAAACCTGGCCGACGTGGGAAGAGGAGGAGGAAGAGGGCAAAGAGAGAGAAGCTTACCACTGGGACAATTTATTTAATACCAGGCTCCTAAAAACATATGATATTTTTCCTCCCTTCCATATGAGGAAAGAAAGTATATCATACATTTTCCATGTTTTTCTCTCTGTTATTATCAAAATGCAAATCTCAAAGAATTTACCAGCTAAGAGATCATGAGAATCAGGCATAAAGCTCTGGCATCATCTCACAATTCAAAATCCTCAACAGCGCAACAGAACAGGAAGTAACGGCACGCTGAACATTCTTGGGACTTTCTGGAAATAAATATAAAACTCTTCTTACTAAATATTCCAGGGCCAAACATAATACACACGGTCAGGACATCATATGAAGGATCAGATCATTGTATCTATGCTATTCTGAGAGGCTCACGAGCTGCGGGGTTAGGCAGAACTGCATTGGAATCCCAGCTCTGCCTAAGACCTTAGGCAAGCTACAGACCTGCTCTGCTGTTTAACTTCTAATTTGTAAAACGGGAATAATGGTTCCTAGAAGCATTAGTGTGCAGATAGAAAAAATGCGTGTAAACCTCTCACATGTAGTACACACACAAATGATAGAGTTTATTATGTCATATACTAAATGTTAATAAATTACTAAACGTTCTGAAGTTTTTGATATTTGAACCACATCTCTATTATACAAGGGTTCTCGAACACTTGGAGAGTTTATAAAAGCAAGCCAGGGGCCAGCCCAGTGGGGTCGTGCTTCTGTGGCCCAGGGTTTGCCAGTTCAGATCCTGAGCGAGGACATGCTCACCGCTCATCAAGCCATGTTGAGGCAGCGTCCTGTATAGAAGGGCTACAACTCTACAGCTATGATACACATCTATGTTCTGGGGCTTTGGGGAGAAAAAAGTAAAAAAGAAAAAAGGAAGATAGGCAACAGATGTCAGCTCAGCGCCAATCTTTCTCAAAAGAAAAAAGTTATTATTAAAAAAAAAAGTTACCATTAAAAGCAAGCCAGATTCCTGATGTCCATCTGAGAGACTGTGAGCTGGTGGGGTGGGGTCAAGGCTGTGAATCTGGACCCTTTGCTAAGTTCCACACCTGTGCCTAATAACTAGCTAGGTTTGGGAACGCCAGCATAATGAATACATGTGAGAACTAAGTTCCAAAATTTGCTTTTCAGATGGACGAGAATTCTAGTAAGTGATCTAGGGTTACATGTTAGAGTTCAACCTTGATTAGTCCAATGAGAAAGGTAATTCTATTAATCCAAGTGACTTAGTTCCTCTCAAAGTGCTCATTTCTAATTAAGTCCCTGTTCATTAACACAATCATCTTTATCAATTGTGATGGCCTGAAGACAAGCAAACACGTCTCACACTCATTTCCTGAAAGCTACACTTACTATTTGAAATTTCTAGGAGAATGTGGCATACCCCAAGCCCATCACTGGTACTATATTTTCAGTGTCTTGCACGATTTTCAAGCACAATTATGACCGATGAAAATATGAACTTTAAAACATTATCAGCTATTGTTAGAACTCCTGGCCATGCTATTCCTAGCATTGTGTCAGATCCAGATCTCTGTTCATATTCTCTTCTTTGTGTTTCTGCTTTTCATAACCTTCTTCATCACTCCTTGGTTAAAATGCTTCTTCTAATTCTATCGCGTGGTTTTCCCAATTGCCATTCCTATTTAAAATATCTCCATCTTTGGGCACAAATCTCGAATTAATAAACTTCTTTTATTCTGAATATCTCAAAGTGCTCTGCAGACATTAGCGTATCCACATACTCTAAATGTAGTAAGTAATAGAGAAATAGATAACCACTCTCTTCGGAGCAGGTCTGGGCTGTCATCCCAGGTCACAAGCTCCAAGATTGGATGTAAGATCCAAGCAGATCATATTTACACAAATTATAAAATTCAACTGTATGTACATCTACATGAAATGTCAAGTAATTACAACAGAAAAATTAGTTCAATGGATGAAAGAGAAAAATTATACTTTAAACATCTAGTTTCATCAAATTTTTAAAATTTAGAAGAGCATTTTTGGGTCCAAACGTCTATGTTTCTGCTTCCTAGTCTTTTTCCAATAGAGAATTGTTTTGGAAAATTTGAGTAAGGTCTATTCAGCAGCTTTCAAATACACAGTGAGCCAAAACAAAAAGTGAACAGGGGATGAAGAGGATGATTCAAAGCATATTTTTTAAAATGACATTTTGAGTGCAGATCATTTCCCATAAGGAATACTCTTTTTTTCTGAAGAGCAGAGAATTTTCTTTTAAGGTGAGAGCTTGAGAGAGAAAACTCACGTCTGAAAGCAGGGCATACAGGCGGGATAACAAAACTGCTCTTACTCCGTGTCAGCACTCAGCAGGACGGGAGGCTTTTCTCATCTGGAAATGGCAGCATAAGCAGCCATTTGCTGTCAGAAACATGTTGTTTTTTGTACAGATTATTAACATGATTAACAGCATATCAATTACTGTATGCAATAGAAATTTTCAGGAATATTTACAGCAAGTAAATGTTCCGGATTTACACTTGAGCAATTTTCACTAAGAAAAAACTTAGACTACTTCTTAAACATAGAGTTCAAAGTTTTTAACTTAAAGCAACACACACACACACACACACACACAACCACACAACCAATAGATGGTCTACTTGACAATCAGATGTAAACATCCAAGGATATTGATGGGTTCTTTTGGCTTTGATTCTCACCCACTGTAAATGCCACGCGCTGTGAGTTGCACGGGAAGTCCTGCGGGTCTGAGTTCCTTCCAAGATGGCGCTGTCACTATTGATCAAGGGAACCAAAGGAAATGATTGGATTTGATACTTTTTTTACTTTTACCCCAAGAGAGTACTTTTTAACAGATTGTAATACATTATAACTTACAAGAAACAGAAAAAATAGGTATACTAACTGGCATTTACTCTTCTTTTAATCACTCCTGATGCTACCAAATGAAGTGTATAGGAAACAGACCTAAGCCTCCAGAATTATCTTAGAAAGACTAGAGAAGCTGCCTAACCTAATTCTTTTTAAAATTTTTCCTTTTTGAAATAATTGTTATATTAAAATAATGACTGAAAAATACATAGAATAATAGAAAAACATCCATGTTTTCACCAATATTTGAAAACTGGTAACATTTCCTCATACTTGCTTTTCTCTGCCCCCAGCCCCCAACAAATACTGCAGACAAAGTTGAAGTCCTCCCTCCCCCTAGAAGCAACCACTAGCATGAGTTTGATGGGCCACAGTCTGGCCCTCTGGGTTTCATGGCTCCAAACTTGCCCTTAAATTAGAGCCTTGGGGATCCTGCTCCGCGCAAATTGTGCAATTTCAGACCCCATGCAAGGGATGTGGGCCAGGCTCCAATCCTGCATGATGATTTTTCCTCTTGGTTGAGTGGAACTTATGCAGTCCCCTCTCCCTATAAGGTCCCACCTCCAGCTTTCCCTGGATGCTCTCCCTCTGGTCCTACACCTTGGCCAGCACACACCCAGCTCCCCATCCTGAGCAGGCCCTGAAACGCCAGGCCCCTGTGTTCTGCCTGGCCAAGATGCGGGCAGCTCTAGCCTCCACTCGGCTGTACTTTCTCTCTCTTTTCCAGCCCCTGGAAATTTTTTTTTTCTGAACAGAATGGTTTGTTTTTGACATTTTCTCTATGATTTTTTTCTGTTTTTGGAATGTGGCAGGTGGTTTTAATATATCCTCCCATTCTTGACCTGAAAGCCCCCTATTATCTAAAGAATTAAAATGAGTTTAAAAAGAAAAAAGCTTAGAAAGAAAAAAACATTTTAATTCCAAAAAAAAAAGAAAAGATAAATATATTACACAACTACTATAGATAACACCATTCATTCATCACATATTTGTGGAGCATCTACCACGTGCCAAAGACTCAGCAATAAATAAAACAAGCAGAAAGAAAAAATCCCATTGCTTTCCTTTCAGTGGGGAAATACAGGTGATAGATAGATAGGTAGATAGAGAGATAGATAGAGAGATAGAGAGAGAGATAGACAGATAGATAAAATATGTAGGAAAAATAGAGTTGAGAAGGAAATTGGAGAATGGTGGGATTGGAGAGAGCTTTGCAATTTCAGATAAGTTGGTCAGGAAAGCCTGACTCTGAAGACGGAGAAGGAGCAAGCTTGGCATCCGTCTGATGGGAAACCACTGCAGGCAGAGGAGCAGCAAGTGCAAAAGTCTTCGCACAGGAGCTTGCCTGGCGTCTCAGAAAAATAACAAGTGGTCAGCGTAACTGAAGTAGAGAGAATGACTGGAGAATAACAAGAGATGAAATCAAGGAGTTTGTATGGACAGACCCTATCGAGCATTTTAGGCTGTTATCAAGACTATGACTTTCACTCTGAGTGAGATGGGAAACCAGTAGAGAATCTGGGGCAAAGAAGACCAATTATGTGACTATTGCATCATCTGGGCAAGAGATCATGCTGGACCACCTGAAAGCAGTGGAGGTGGTAGAAAAAAAATAATAGATTCCAGTGTATTTTGAAGATAGACTCAACAAGATTCAGTGATAGATTAAATATCAGGTATAAGAAAAAAAGAGATCAAGGATAAAGTTTTTGACGTAATCACCTGAAAAAATTGAGTTGGCATGTAGTAATTTGGGGAAGATGGCAACAGGATGAAGTTTGATGAAGGAAATCAGGAACTCGAATATATCAATTTTGAAATGAAAGACAACCAAGTGGAGCTCTTAAGTAAATAGTTGGCTATGAGAGTTGGGGTTTCCAGAGAAGATTTGGTCTGGAGATTAAAAAGAGAGAGAGAGAGTTAGTGTATAGATGGCATTTAAATAAACCAGCAGGCTGGGTGAGATTACCAAGGGTAATGTAGATCAAGAAAAGAACCACCATAAAGACTGAGCCCGAGACATTACAGCATTCAGAAGTCAGAGTGACGAGAGGGAACAAACAAAGGAGACTGAGTAGGAGTGGCCAATGATGTGGGGGAGACCCAAAGGAAAGCAAGATTTGAGAAGCCAAGAAAAAGAGAGTGTTTTAAAAAGCGGGAAGTGATCAGCCTTGCAAAGTGTCACTGATAAGTCAAGTAAGAAGGGAACTGGGACTGGCTCATTAGATGTAGCCACGTGGTAGTCATTAGTGACCTTGACAAAAGAAATTTTAATAAAGGCATGGGGTCAAAAGCCTGTTTGGAGAGGGTGTTAGTGAGAATGGGAGGGGTGGAAGGGCCGAAAGGAAGAAATCGTATAGAAGATCAGGTTTAGAAGGCTTACTTGTAAAGAGAGGTATATACAGGAGGAGGTAGCTGAAGAGGAGAAATGAGGTCAAGGGAGGGAGTTCTTCTTTTATTCCCCCCAGTTTTATTGAGATATAATTGACATACAGCACTGTATAAGTTTAAAGTGCACAGCAAAATGATGTGGTAAGACGATTACCACAATAAGTTTAGTTAACACCCATCATCTCACATAGATACAAAAAGAAAAGGAAAAAACGTTTGTTTCCTTGTGATGAGAACTCTTACGACCTATTCTCTTAACAATTTTCAAATATACCACACATACAGCAGCGTTAACTTTAGTCATATTGTTGTACATTACATCCCCAGTACTTATTTATCTTATAACTGGAAATTTGTACCTTTTGATCCCCTTCATTCAGTTCCCCCATTCCCTACCCCCACCTCTGGTAACTACATATCTGATCTCTTTTTCTATAAGATTTTTTTTTAAGATTACACATATAAATGAGATCATACAATATTTGTCTTTCTCTGTCTGACTTTACTTATTATAACATCTTCAACATCCATCCATATTGTCACAAATGACAGTGTTTCCTTCATTTTATTGCTGAATAATATTGCATTGTATATATATACCACAACTTCTTTATCCATTCATCCATCAATGGACACATAGGTTGTTTCCATGTCTTGCCTATTGTAGATAATGCTGCCCTGATCATGGGGGTACAGATAGCTCTTTGACATAGCATATTTGTTTCCTTCAGATATATTCCCAGGAGTGGAATTGCTGGATCCTACGGTAGTTCTATTTTTCATTTTTTGAGGAACCTCCATACTCTTTTCCATCATGGCTGCACCAATTTACAATCAGTGCACAAGGGTTCCCTTTTCTTCACATCCTTGCCAGCCTTTGTTATCTCTTGTCTTTTTGATGATAGCCATTCAAACAGGATTGAGGTGATATCTCATTGTGGTTTTGATTTGCATTTCCCTGATTATTAGTGATGCTGAACACCTTTTCACGTACCTATTGGCCATTTGTATATCTTCTTTGGAAAAATGTCTCTTCTGGTCCTTTGCCCGTTTTTAACTAGATTATTTGGTTTTTTTATATTAGGTTGTATGAGTTCTTTATATATTTTGGATATATCAGATACATGGTTTGCAAATATTTTTTCCCATTCTGTAAGTTGGGAATGAAAAGTAAGTCTTTTCATTTTGTTGTCATTTCTTTGGCCATGAAGAGAATTTCTTTCTTAATTGGGTAAATATGAAAGTTATCTTCTGATTGATTTTACAATTGTAAGAGACGAAAGGCCACCAGCTGAAGGTGAAGATGGGGAAGAAGATATTTAAGTTTAGGAAAAGGATGAGGAATGTTGACTAGGAACAGTGAATGAATTTAAAATGAGACTAGTCAACATGATTGTGGTTATTCTCCAGCCACATTCATCTTAGAGAGTGTAGGTGCAGAATAGGCAGAGAGTTGAATATTTTTATGGTAGAGTTTCACCATATAAATGATATAATGTGAGAGGAGGGCAAGAAAATTGAATGTGTGCAGGGAATGAATGTAATGATGAGCCACGGAATCTAAGCTGTATAAGGAGCAAGAAATGGTAGAGTGAGTTGGAATACTAGATGTGGTTGTTGGAGAATGGGATGTTGAAGGCTGATATTATGGATGGAAGGTTGTTGGTAATGATAAGGTCTAGGGTGTGACCATGGGAGTGGGGAATGAGGTAGAGCAAAGGACAAGATCCTTGGAGGAAAAGAGGTCAAGGAACTGAGATGCCAAGGTAGGGGGAGGATCATCTAGGTAAATGTTGAAAGCACTCGTGGGGCTATGTCCTGGAAGGAGAATGAGTGACATGTAGATGACTGTCAAAGGTTAGAGTAGTGGGTGGCAACAGGCTGATGACCTAAGATTCAAAGCTTGGAATTTTGGAGAAGAAGCTACAAGAGTGATCTAGAACAGTGCTTCCCTCAGAACTTTATTCATTGATGGTCAAGTCCTCTATCTGCACCGTCCAATACAATAGCCACAAGCCACATGTGGCTACTGAGCACTTGAAATGTGGCTAGTGGGACTGAGGACCTGAATTTTTAATATTATTTAATTTTAATAAATTTAGATGTAAATAGCCACATGTGGCTAGTGGCTACCATATTGGTCAGTGAGAAGCAAGGAAGCCATCTGCCTTAGCATGAGGCTCAGTGGACCAGGGACACAGAGAAAATGGGTTAGCTCCTGAGAAACCTGTGGAGGAAGCATTGTCAGACGAGAGCCAGGTTTCAGTCAGAGAAAGAGAGGACATAGGGAATACTTTTTTATGAGTGACTGTGAATTCCAGAGGGCAGGGTGGGAGAGTTTCAGGAGTTGGAAATGGGGATCAATAGGGAAAGAAAGAGAGATGTATGATCCTTCTCTCTGTGTATTATAATTCTTATAGTCCTTATGCCTTTTGAGGATAAGGTTCATATTTCATTAATTTATTGTCCCTTAGAGAAACCAACACAATGCCTTGCACAATGTTGGCATTTAATAGATACTTGTCAAATAAATTAAAAATATTAAATCTCTGGCAGATAAGAGTATTCTTATTGATAGCCTCTAAAAGACAGAGTGTAGACAATATTTATATTGCACTCTACACTGATTGTTTAGGTGACAAATGATAGATAGGATCTCAAATGTTCATCTAGGTTCAACCATGTCAACAGAAGGCAGCAATACATGCTTGGAGATCAACAAATCTTGTTTAGAAAGCAAATATCAAATGAGATAAAAAATAGTTACTAGTTATTAAACACTCTTTATGCACCAGTTACTGTATTTTACAGACATTATTTTATTTCATAGCAATTCTATGGTAGATATTCATATCCACATGTTACAGAAGAGGCTAGTGAAGCTTAACGATATAGCCATTCTGTCTAAAATCATATCACTAGTAAGTATAAGAGCTATGATTAAAAGCCAGATTTTCTATTTCACATGACTGCCTAATGTTTCATGGATTACTAATTTGATGTTTCTGTCCACTTTTTGTATATTCTGTGGCCAGAGGAAAAAGTATGAAGGAGGGAAGAAATAAATGAAAAGGATAATTTTTGTTCTGTCTTCAGTTGGCCTTTACAATCATAACAGTGATGAAATATAAATAAATACATATTGGTCTGTGTTTGGTACAAAAAATTTAAAAGAGGTTCAGTGATTCAGACAAATCAATCAAATACAATCAGTTTCCAATCACAGAAGGATAATTATCACTGAATAAATAACTGAGTAATAATATTTGCAAAAAATTAAATGTCAGAGTAAGTCTTATATTCAGTAAAAACCATGAATTAATAGATCAGACCCTACAGTTCCATCTTGCAAACACTTCTACAGGCATATTTTCTTCTTGTAAGGAATTATGAAGTCACAAAGGAAAATAAAAGGCAAACCTTCACTGAGTGCCTACGGTATGTTTCTGGCATTGGGCCGGTGACTTTTGTCACAAGAAACTGAGTTCAGCAGTTTTTCGGAGGTCAGAGCCTGAAACAGTGCCTGGCACGTAGGAAGCCTTGATTTATTGAACAGATAGGGAAATTGGAAAGATCCCCATCACTGGGCGTGGTGATATGAAACCAAGGTTTCTGTTCTTGCTCTGTCAATTATATTTTTTAACTTTCTGTTATTTTGCTTTCTGGTATTTCTTTCCATTCCACCTTCTACAAAATAAGGGTGACTTAGATAAATGGTCCTTTCCAGTTGCAAAGTGCGATGACTTTAAGTACCACCTCTGATTCTACTTGCTGGTTGGATAATTAAGAAATGAAAAGACCCTCAGCCTGGACTTTAAAGATACAGAAGATGAAGATCTATTTGGTTGAGGATTCATTGACACAAAAATCTTACTCATAACAAAAATTATATCCAGCATTCCTGAGGTTAATTTGTAGTCAGGATGTTTACCCAAGGTGAATATTTGGGAGACTCTAAGAAAGATGATTTTTTTTCCCTATCTCAAGTTGTACCCCTAGATCAAGAATGAGGGTAAAGTAAGAGACGTGAACATATAAAACCTCTAAAATGACTAAAATTTTATTCCAAGTAATCTGTTCCTGAAGCATTTATAGCTTTCCCCCTACTGGGTGTTTCTGTGATGTCTGCAGTTTCCTTTGTCCCCAGCTACATAATAGTTGTTTCATAACAATTCTTTGACTCCTTACTGTCATGCTCCTCCACTGCCTCCCCACCCCAGAGAGATCACCTGGCCACACCTGCTGGTCTCCTCCAGTCACTCTCTACCTAGCATTTCTTTGTTCTTCTTTAAGCGCCACCTACATTTATCTTCTTGATCTACCTGCTCATTGTTTTCTTGCTTCTCTCTTCACTGAGTCAATGCTCAGAGTCTCCGGGCAATGTATTCCCTGCCACATTCCCACCACGGAGACAAGCACCTGCCGTTCAGTAGATGCCAAATAAACATTTTATTGAGTGAGGAAGTGAATGAATTTCTCAAGACAAGTAGCCTTATTCACCTTTGGGTTCTGTGCCCAGCACAAGAAGTGACACGTGGTGGGAACCCAATAAACACTGTTGCCTAGAAGTACCGTGACAGGAGATGATCCTTAGACTAACTCTCCATAAAGATGCACATATATGTTGAATCAAAGAAATAATAAAATGTTATTTTGAAAGCTTTTAAAACCCCTTCTCTAGAAAAAACAAAATTGATTTTATTGAAGCACAATACTTTTTTCTTAAGTGGGAGAGAGCTAAGAGAAAAAAATTAAGTCCACATGATTATCTTTGCCATATAAACAATTTTGCGTGTGGTGAAGTACAAATTGTATTTACAGCTTTTCTCGAGTGTCACTCTTCTAGCTCTTTTCATAATAATAACAACTTTATTACTGAGCACAAACTATGTGCTAGATACCACTAGGCACCCCCTTATAATATATAGAATTATATCATTTAATCATAAAGAACGCTTTAAGGTGGATATACTTAACCTCAATATGTAGCCCAAGATGTATGTATGTCAAGATCACAGAAATTAGGTGAGCTTGGTTTCCAGTTAAGATCCCTTCGTGCCACAGGGCCGCTCACCCACACGAAGTCTGTGCTTCAAAGAGCCAGATCCTCAGAATTCTGTACACTCCACGCAATTTGATTTCTGCAGTTTTTCTCTGAAAAGTGCTCTGTTTTGTCTTCCTACCTCCAAGTAGCTGAATGGCTAAACTGCATATAAAGCAATCTAAAGGGAAATTCCAAAGAAGGAGCACAGGCAGTTTGTAGTCGGCGGACATTACTGCTTACATATTCAATGCGCTAAAAATTAGTGTATTCAGTAACTGGACTCCCTTGCGCAGCTTTCAAAGATCTTTCTCAGCAGTCAAAGACCTTCACATGATTCCAGCTGCACCTACCTGCCACCAGACACCCTAGGCCCCTGCCTCCCACCACATTGCCGAAACCCAATTCCAACTTTATATGTCCCAAAGACGCGCCCCAAATTGAACTTGGCCTCCTCTCCCGTAAACTGCCACATTCTCTATTTTTCATACTTTGGCCCATGGCTTTGCTGTACAATCAGTCATAGATGCTAGAAACTTGAACAGTTCTTGAGTCTTTCCTATCCTTGTGTTATAACATCCAATCAGTCACCAAACCCAATCCATTCCACTACCTAGATACTCCATTTATTCACTCAAAGACATAACAGCTATTGATGGAGCACTCACTCTGTGCCGAAGGTGCTGCCCTGGCTGTCTCTGGCTGTCCTCTGCTGCACCTCCACTGTCCCTGCCCACATCAAGGCCTTCGCCACCACCACCTTCAATTTGTAAAATACTGTCCCAGCTTGGACAGTAAGCTTCCAGTGTCCTCACGCACCCCGTGCATATTTTCCACGTCACAAGAATTATCTTCCTAAAACACAAATCTAATATAACTATTGGCTTTAAAGCATTCTTCTCTCCCTGGAGTCCATACAGTTATGTCTTAGAGCAGCATTCAAAGTCCATTACACTTTGGTTCCAATCTTTCTTTCCTGGCTCAAATCCCACCCCCACTCTCCTGTGCTCAAGCTTCTCTAAAAGGTCACTGCTTCCCGAGCACACCACACACTTGCCTGCTTGTTTCTTTGCAAATGTTGTAATCTCTGGGAGCAATTTCTTTTACTTTTCCTTTTGCCTTAGACTTCAAGATTCAGCTCAAATATTGACTTCACTGTGAAGCCTTCTCAGATGCTCCCAAGAGGACTGGATTACTCTTTCCAGTCTTTTGGAATGCAGGATATATCATTATATCATTTATTACCAAGGGACTGAATATACAAACAGATAACGACCAGACCCTACATAAAAAAAGAACTTTGACCCGCAACCTGCAGCAACCTAGCCAGAAAAGCAATCCCCCTATCAATAATAAATAGTCCAGAAAGCCAGCCTGCTATAAGTCAGATTTGTAGGAAATCAGACTGTTATCTTCAGTAACAGTCCAGGAACTAAATAATAACTTCTCTAACAACAGCCCAGAATGGCCAGGACCTGATTAATAACTGACAGCTTCCTTAACTTTTGTCCCTACTTCCAACTTAGGACCAACCAGAGGAAGCCAAATTTGTATCCCTAACCAATCGCATACGATGCTCTACTGCTAGTTATCCTGCCTACAGCTTCCCCAGCCCAATAGCCTCCAATGGGGGCACAGCTGAAGCCTTCCCGTTTTTCCATTATAAAGCTTTTCCACTCCTCTGCCTGCCTTTAAGTCTCTGCCAAAACGCGTGTGACGGTGGCTGACTCCCTTGCTATAGCAAGCTCTGCGTAAATACCCTTTCCTTTTCTCATTTGGTTGGTCTTTGTTTACTTTACCTAGCCAGGACGTGCCACATAAAATTACTCAATAAATGATTTATTTGTATTGTTATTATAGTGGTTTTTGTTGGGTGGCTACTGCCACCACAGGATGCTTTTCACAACAAACCAACTTTGTTGTCATAAATTTGTTAATAATATTCTTTTATTATCTAGTTAAAGTCTGTAGGATCTGTGATGATGTCCCCTCTTTAATTCTTGACACTGGTAATTTATGTCTTCCCTCTTTTTTCTTCATCAACTTAGCTAGGTGTTTATCAATTTTATTGATGTTGTCAAAGACTCAGCATTGAGTTATACGAATTTTCTTAATTTGTGTGTGTTTTTGATTTCTGCTCTTATCTGTTTTTGTTTCTTCTACTCACTCTAGGTTTAATTGTTTCTTCTTTTTCTAGCTTCTTATGGTAGAAACTTAGATTTTAATATACTTAGATCACTTATTGTTGATACTTCTTCTTTCCTAATACAAGTACCTAATTAGATCATTTCAAGTCTTCTTTTTAAGTTTTGTTTGGGCAGGTTGCGAAGGACTGTTACTCTAGGAACAATTTAGTCCGCTACTAGGGTGTAGCCCTTCTAGAATCTTACTGCATTCCCCACATGATCATTGACGGCCCTCCACTCTATCTGGTGGTAACCCAAATGATTCCCATGCCTATGTGAGTTGTGGAAACCTGTTTAACTCACAACTTTCTAGTCCCTTGCCCAACCTTGTAGAGTCCCACCCTATTGGTGCATGTCTTTCTATTTTTCAAAGACTCATGGGACCCCATATGCGTATTTCCGGAGCTCTTTTTCTGTGTTTCTCTCTGCTCTGCAGAGCCCTGCCCCACCATCTACAGACACCTCAGACTTCCCAAGCATCAAGCTCTGGATCCTCAATTATGGAAGACAGCTGTTTTTTGCTTGGAATCCCCTGCTCTGCTGTGCAGTGTGGACTGTGCCTCCAGGAAGAAATTCTATGCAGGTGTAGGGCTCACCTCATTCGTTTCCTTTCCCTCAGGATTCACAGGGCTGTTCTGCCTGTTGTTCGATATCTGAAAAGAGTTGTTTTTATATATTTTTGTCCAGTTTTATAGTTCACTAAGGTAAGAGGGCAAATCCAGTAACTTGGATTCCATGGCTGTGAGCCCTGCCTTCACTTTTGACCCCCTCTGCTACATCTCCCACATTGCTTCCAGAAGGATCATTCCAAAACGCAAACTGACTTTCCTGCTTAAAGTTTCCAATAGTCCCATAGCCTGACAATGCTCATGTCCTTGGATAAATACCAAAACCTTAGAATGACAAGCAAGATAGTTATGCGCTGATCCCTGCCTTCCTTTCTAGCCTTATCTCTTGCCATGCACCTGCCTCATCTCTCCCCTCATACCTTAAACTTCAACTACATTTGTAGCTCCACAAATTCTCGTCCTTCATTTTGGTTTTGGGCCTTTGTACTTATTTGCTGTTCCATTTACCTAGCATACCCTATACCCACTCTTAAACTAAAATTTTGGAACGTATCTCAACTATCAATTCTTTCAGGAAGGCAACCTGCCACCTATCCCATAATTATCAATGTTCTCTCAGACTTCCCTACAGGACTGTGAGCTCTTGATGCAATGTCCTTATCTCATTTATTTTTCTGGACCAGGCACCTACACATATGCCTCACACATGTCAGGTGCTCAGTGTCTGTTGAGTAAATGAAAAGGCGAATGATTCTATCAGTTAAAACAGGCTCCTGGGGGCTGCCCCGTGGCTTAGCGGTTAAGTGAACGTCCTCCGCTACTGGCGGCCCAGGTTGGGATCCCGGGTGCGCACCGATGCACTGCTTCTCCAGCCACGCTGAGGCCGCGTCCCACATACAGCAACTAGAAGGATGTGCAACTATGACATACAACTATCTAGTGGGGCTTTGCAGGAAAAAAAAAAAAAGGAGGAGGATTGGCAATAGATGTTATATCAGAGCCAGTCTTCCTCAGCAAAAAGAGGAGAATTAGCATGGATGTTAGCTCAGGGCTGATCTTCCTCACACACACACAAAAAAACAGGCATCTGGTTTTCAGGAGGCAGGCTAGTCTGATGTTATAGAAGGAAAAATGGCTCTAGAGCAGCAGTCAGCAAACACGTCTGTAAAGGTCCAGATGGTAATATAGTAATGTAGATGTTGAAGCTCACACAGAGTCTCTGTCCTATTTTTTTTAAACAACACTTTAAAAGTGTAAAAACCATTCTTAGCTTGCCAATCCCTATTCTAGAGTTACGAAGAACTGGGTTTGAATCTTGACACTTAATCTTATTAACCATGCAAATGTGGCCACTTAGCAAACCTCTCATCTGGCATATGGGGATAATAATAACACTTATCCTCTAATGATGTTATAAGGATTAAATAAAATTATGTATGTTAAGGGCACGGCAGTGCTTGGCATGTAGTGGTAATAATATCTAGTATTTACTGAACACTTGTAAGTGCCAAGCACTGTCCCAAGCCTCTGATATTACTAAGTCGTTTAGTCATCACTACAGCCCTGTGTGATAGCACAATAATTATCTCCATTTTAAAAATGAAAAACAAAAGGCAGGAATTAAATAACTCGCACAATGACACTAATTAATAAACTGTAAAATTGGCATACACACCTAATTCATTTTATCTTCTAACCTTCCGATAATCAGTCTTTTATAAAGTAAAGTTATTTTTGGAAATCTCTTAATCTTTCCTTCTCATGATTATATATGCCATGACTTTCAATTCCTATCAACTTCCTTCAAAGATCCTTCTAGTTCTTTAATGACAGGGAGAAACCGCATGGTTCAGTAGAATGGGCACTGATTATATATGATTTTGTATATCTTAGTTCTAGCCAGCCATTCTGTAATTTTGAAAAAATTCACTTTGCCTCTATGAACTTCAATTTTCAGAAATCAGTATGTGTAGATAAATATGAATTTTTACTGAGAAACATGGGCGGCATATAACCTAATAGAAAATTACATGGGTGTATTATCAGGAGTATTGTAAAGCAATTAAGAAAACCATTTAATCTACATCAATGGCTTTAATGTTAGTTCTGCTCATTTTCTTTCATTTTAATGAAATTTTTATGTTTAACAAATTAGACTATTTTGGCGAATTCTGGGGTATACTCAGGACACACTCAGTTCTGAATTCAGTTCTGCATTACTCACAGTGGATCTCAGCATAAAGTTTAGTAGATTTATAAGCAAGTGAGCATTCTCACAGAGAGAAGTGTCACCAGTTTGCCCAGATCAGGCAGTGTAGTCAGAAATTACTGGGGCCCGCCCAGTGGCTCCGTTGCGTCACCCCAGGGTTCGCTGGTTTGGATCCCGGGCGTGTACCGAAGCACCACTTGGCAAGTCATACTGAGGTGGCATACCATATAAAGTGGAGGAAGATGGGCATGGATGTTAGCCCAGGGCCAGTCTTCCTCAGCAAAAAAAGAGGAGGATTGGCAGATGTTAACACAGGGCTGATCTTCCTCACACACACACACAAAAAAAGTAATAGAAATTACAAGTTGATCTCAGATAACCAAGCTTGAAAATTTCAGGAACTGTGTTCTTGAGTCAATCAGTAGATCTCTATTTCCAATACATGGAAATAAGCTCCATGTTTAAGCAGATGAATCGAGAACTTCTTTAGGTTTGTACCATAAAAATATAAATAAAAATTTATTTACCTTCATAAAAGGATCTTTGAAATTCTTCCAAAATTGACTCCATTTGTACCAGATGCCACTAAAATTTTTTGAAATCTATAATTTCCTTGAGGCTCATGGAAATTCACTAAGAGATAATAATAAGTGTAATCTTTAACTACCTTTTGCTTAACACATATGTATATTATATATTTACATACATATGATATGTAATATACATATTATGTATGTTAGTATGTATTTATAATTTAGACTGAATATAGACACTTTCTAGAACAAATCACTAATATTTTGTGGTAGTAATTGTTTTTCTTATAGCTACCAGTTAATTATATCCAGTTTTCTTGTGATATCATTTAGAAAATATAGTATTTTGAGCCACTGAATTTCCTATAAGTTGGGTGGCTTAGTCTTTAAGCTTAAGAGTCCTTCCCATTTGGAAGCAGTCTGATAAACTAATCAGCATGTAGACATGACCATATTGGGGCTGAACTCCCTGCTCTGATCATTAAAATCACTTGTGTGGTGGAAATTCTCAGTCTTAATTCCTGCCTCCATCCCACTGTGGAATGGGTTCGACTAACAGACCTCATGGAACAAACCCCACTGACAGATGAATAAATGGGTGTGAAACATAAAATTTTTCTTTAAAAATTGGTTTCTGATTATAAAATTAATACATGTTCATTGTAGAAATTTTGAGATGGAAAGTATAAACATGATAAAAATTAGCTTAGATATTGTAGCCTGCGAGCTATGATGTTAGTATTTTGATGTACGTTCATCTGGTGTCATGTCCTTCCACCCCCAACTGCCTATTGGAAAAGGTTGTGAAAATAACTCTCTTTAAAAAAAAATCTTTCCATTGCAGATGCCTTCCCTGACTCCAGCAAGTGACCTCAGCTTTTCCATGTTTAGGCTAAGCTCTGCAATTTGCTTCTGGAAATGTGGTTAGGTCTTAAGAGTTCATGTGTACTTGCGAGTTCGTTTTTTAAAAGTGGATTTCTCTGCAGTTGCCACAAGCAGGGACAGATGCTCCTGCGGTCTGTCTCTGGGGGCCTTGCCACCGATAACATTCTGTGAACTTGCTCTTCTGTATGGAATGTATTCCAATTCCTTGTCCTTTTTTGCATTTTCAAAATACCATACACTAACCAGGGTCACAACTTATTTTTAGAGTTGAGATATTTCTATCATTCTTACGTTGGTATTTTTTAAAAATATATTAAATTCTTAGTTGCAGTTCAACTTGCATTTTTATTTCTTGTCATCACCCTGCCCACTTTCTAGTGGAGGAGTTAATGAGCAATAAAAGAGCCAGAAGACAGAGGGAGAGAGAAGCAGAGCCTGGAGAGCAGGCACAACGTATCAGAGAGCACAACATCATTTGATTTTCACTCCAAACTGTCATAACTTGTATTTGCAACAGGTGAACTTTATTCTCTTTTTGACTGGCATGTTTTCTAATAGATTTGGTTCTCTGAAAATACTATTTATAAATCTATTAGCCAACCTTTTATAATTGTCATTACATTTACGACATTCATAAATGTCATTGAGAAATATAATAAGAAACGCCTTTTTCCCTGTGGACAAAATCACTAAACAATCCTGGAACAAATATATATTTTATACTAGACACAAAATACAGCGGTTATAGGTAGTTTCCCAAATAACAGTCAGCCACTTTCTCAGTGGTGGAAAATTATCTTTTTTTCTCCTGGCCTCTGCTGCCTCCTTGCCCCACAGTCAGACCTACTTCATTCTTACCTGCCACCTCTGCTTTGCCCCCGTTCCCAAAATAGGTCCCAACCTTTGACGTTGGGGATTAATTACCTCCAAACCACCAGCATGGGGCTCAAGATCATTTCACCCTTCTAGGTAGTCTTAGGCTTCAGTCCTGATAACCAGATTTTTCCTTGTTCCTGAGCCTCAATTCCCACCTTACTCCCCAGGCCTGACAGCTAGACTGCCATCTTATTTCTGTGGATGACTGAGTCCCTATTTTGGAGATCCGCCTCCTGCCTTATCTTTCCCATGACCTTCCTTCCCTTGAAACCCACCTTGACGCTGAGACTCTGCTTCATGCTTGCAAACTTCCCTAAAGCTAACCACTTGCCTTTGTAAGTTTCTTAGCCCCCATTCAGCACAATCCAATTTTTTAGCAAGATCACCCTGTCACTTCTATTTCACTCTGAACACATATTACTTTCTTGATACGTTTTAAGATACTATATCCTGTTAAGTGACTTCCACAGTTTCCCATATTCCAAAGCTAGGTCTACCCTCCCCTCCACCTCCATGTCGCATGTGGCTGCCCAAGTTCCAGATCCCAGCCTCTCAGGCTGTACTCAGGAAGGCCCCTTATAACCATGAGCTGAAAAAATTGTACCCCTCTGAAAGTCTACACTGAAGACATAATTTCTCTAGGTATCCCGTTCAGGACAACTGCCAAATATTAGGAAACTGCTTTCCCTAATGCAAATATAAAGCTATATTCTCCTGACCAGAAAGTCCTTGCTGAGGTCCACAACTACTTCCCAGTGGTTCCTGCCTCCACCAGGGGATCCTCACTTCCACAGCTGGGGCTGGGATGATGTATTTTGAGCTTCCTGGGGTGACCAGCAGATGGACATTACCAGAGAAACAGTGTTATAAACTATTGTTACATGTAGGTGACATAGAACCGTTCCTCCTATCCTGAATCATATAATACATAAATCTGGATTTGTGATAAGGCCCAGGGACTTGAACATTTAAAATGTTATTTCAATGGGCTATCATTTTGATTTCCAAATAAGCAATTCAAAACCAGCTTTGGTATCTAACATTCCTGATATGAGACACTTTCCAATACTGTTTCATACGTAGCTGAAATTATTTCAACAGTGATAGCTGTATATATATATTGTTGAAAATAATGTAATTAAACATTATAAGTGAAAACAGGGGCCCCCACATAGGCAGCTATGAAATGGTTCATTTGAGTTTTGGTTTTGGTTATTAAGTCAAGCTACCTTGTAATCCCTGTTAGTCTTAGTGTTCCCTTTGGGGCACAGAACTAAATCATGGAATGAAGGCTTCTATGTATTGAGGAAGAAAATGCTGGTTTAGCTTTCAGCCTGGAAGATGGTGTCTTCCCACCAAAAGCCATAGATGGTTCTCAGTAGTACTTACTATCCCCATTCACAAATGTGAAAATGGAGAATAAAATAAAAATATCTGAACCAGAAACAAATGGAAACAAACTTGGTGTTTGACACAGCATTTATACCTGTAATGGGTAAAGCATTAAAAGACTCAATTCAATCAATGTTAAAATGTAAAAAATCAAACTATAATAGTATTAAAGGAAACCATAGGAAAACTCTTCATACCTTAGAGTGGGAAGACTATATAAGAACGACGCAAACAAAGAAGTTATAAGAGAAAAAAATTGATGAATATAACCACATAAAAGATATATTTTTAAAATTACTATCTGGCAAAAAAGAAAAAAAAAAGCCAAAACACACATGACATGTTGGGAAAAAATATGTGCCACTCACATTCCAGACAAAGAGCTAATTTCTTTCATTTCTAAAGAACTTCATTTATTAATAAGGAAAAAAAAAAAGACCAGCCCAATATCAAAATGACAGAGATTAAGAACACATATTTCGTTGTAAAGTAAATTCATATGATTTTAAGCATATAAAAAGAGGGCTAACCTCATTCACAATAAGAGAAACAGAAATGCAGACCATTTTGTACCTACAAAATTGGCAAATATCAAGGAGTAGATAATCTATCAGATTACCAAGGCTTTGGAGAAGCAGGCACTCACATTTTTATCATGGAAGCAAATTGGTGAAGCCCTTTTGGAGGGCAATTTGTCACTATCTATCAATACTACAAATGCACAAGAATTCTATCCCTGGGTGAGAGAGATATTCAGTCAGCTTTGTCTCTAGTAACAAGAGACTGGAAACAAAATAATGCCTGTCAGTAGGCAACTGTATGTTGTCAAGTAGGTGCTTAAATGAATATAATGCAGTACGAGGCCATCAGTAAAAATGAGACAGGTCCATATATGCTACTATAAAGAAGTCCTTGAAGATTTGCTGTTAATTGAAAAAAGTAAAGCATGGAACAATGAATATAGCATTTTATTATTTCTGGGAGAGAAAAAATGTAGACATATATGTTTGTGAATATATGGAATATTTTTGAAGGCTACACACAAATAACCAATAAACATAATTGCATTCCAGGAATCATTAAGAAAACAGGAAACGGAGGGAATCTAGCTTTATAACCACAAACTTTTGTACCTTTTCACATTTTGCACCATGTGTATGTATTAACTATCCCCAAAGTTGGATAAAATCTGTTCAGCTGTTATTGAACAGATACCTGCATCATATAAGACACACAATTTGTAACTATTCTCCTGGGGCCTAGAATAAACAGACAAGTGAAGTAATACCCTTATTAGGTTTTCTCTAACCAGCTCTTTTCCTATTTGGCATGATGGCCCATGAACTCTGGGCTTTTATTACAGATGAGGCTCTTGTTTGCAGAATGAGATATTGTCTATAACTTTGTCCCAGCCCCAGGTCTACACCTTGTGAAGTGGGCCTATACATATTGTGGTAATTTTAAAACATGTCCATAAATTCCTCGATATCCTTTCTTTCCAGAGGTGGAGCTTAATTCCCCTCACTCTGAGTGTGGGCTGCACTTAGTGACTTGCTTCTAGTGCATAGAACACGGTGGAAGTGAGGGTGTGCCACTTCCAGGACTAGGTCACAATCAACACTGCAGCTTCATCTCAGCCTCTGTCTCATGGGTCATTTGCTCTGCCTCTCTGAGGAGAGTGCTGTAGGGTAAAGAACTGAGGCCTCAGCCCGTAGCCATGTACGCACACCATTTTAGAAGTGGAGCGTTCAGTCTCAGCTGAGCCTTCAAACCACGGTAGCCTCAACTCCTGCCTGCAACTCCATAGGAGACCCTGAGCCGGAACCACCCAACAAAGCCATTCTCCGAGTCCTGACTCTCAGACTGTGTAAGATGACAAACGTTTGTTGTTTTAAGCTGCTAAGTTTTGGTGTGATTTATTATGCAGCAATGGGCAGCTAAGACACATGTCTTCTGCCCCCTCCCCCCTTCCCAAAGAATAGATGTGTCTATGAGCTCACTACACAGGCACTGCTTGCTCTTCTGTTTGGTCCGTCTCCAGGGACAGTGAACTCAGGGACCCACTACAGCAACAAGGGAGAGAAGAAGAGGTCAAGAGAGGTGATATCACCACTATAGGTTCTGGTGGAAGAGGGAGAAACAGGAGACAAAAAACATGTCAGAATGTTCCTCATTCCTCACACAATTCTCAAATTACTACATAAGAACCTTTCTCGGAACCTGCCAACTTAAATGTATCTAGTTGGTTTCTTTCAGGCTACATCCTACCATTTGCTTCCCCAATTTCATTTCGTCTTCCTCCTTCAAACCCAAGTGGTACACATTCTTAGGTAAGAGCTGGAAATGGGGGCGGATTTGGGCTTATATAACATTGCAACATCAGCAAAGAAAAAAGATGCTGGCATAACTAACTATTTTTTTCTAAACTGCATCCTTTTTATAAATATGTAAATTTGTTTCAATAAATTTCACCATGTACATTCTGGGGTCCACAGTCAACAGATATGTAGCATTTAACATTTTATCTTATAAGGCCTTCATATTCTCTCTCTCTCTCTCTCACCTCCCCCAAACCCACCCTATGATTTGGTGGTATTACTTTTGAAAACTTCTTTGTCTCTCAATGGAACTACAATTTTAAAAGATTATAGAAGTCTTTCCTAAGGTCAAAACTGAAAGAAATGTACTTCACATTCCTAAGGGCCATACTTAAACACACATGAAAGCACGGAACTTTAAAATCATTCCCTTTGACATACACACATCTATGCTGCTTTTTCAGTTTGCTCACTACTAGAAAAACAACGCTGCCCTGGCGTTATTTCTGCTGAGACTCGCATGTCATCATTTGTCCTCTGGCCCTGTTGCTATTTCACCCAACAGAGGAAGGAAACCAGCAAGCTCATTCCTACCATCTAGTGAAGTTTGAAATCACACCTTCCTGCCAATACAGCTCACATCTGGAGTGCCAGAGGTGAGGCTGCACCCAAGTAGCCACCAAACTGCCACTCCCTTCCACCCACCATGCTTACTGGGCTTTCCCCTCATTTCTGGGTCTAACATACTATTTCAGACTAAGACCACCAATCTTGCTTTGAACCCTTCCCTGCATGGTCGGGAACTGATTCCGTAAACGGAGATGACCGTGCCTACTTTTGCATATCGGGACTCCTCTCCTGGACATTCCCCACTCCTTGCAGGCTGGTTCTAACGCCCATGCCAAGTCTGCTCTGGGGACATCTTGCTTTGAGCTGCAACATGGCAGAGGCCCAAGCTCTGAGGGTGAACCAGGGATCCCAGCTCTTGAACCCCCAAATCTGGGTTTATCCTCACTCATCCTCTCTATCAACAAGAGCTCTGCGATGGAGTTCCCGGCACATTTTGTACCCAACACAGCCCCCGTTACATCAACAGTCCCCTAAACCCAAACCCGCTCTAGTGATCCTTCACCAAGAGGCCAGGCACAAAAACTTCGTCGTTTTTCCCTGTTGTCAGCACAGGAAAATGTGTACCAGTTCTTCAGAAATTTTGTTAAAGAAAGGGATTTTTGAAACAGAGCAAGAAGAGGGAAAGGAGAATAAAAGTTAATATGAATAGTATACATTCTCTTTAACAAAATTGTTGAACAGGGAAACAGGAGCGCAGAGGCATGTAAGCCCTCCAGTGCCACCACCACCAGCCCGAAAAAATGTTAAGGAGAAGCCAAAACGTGTCTACACATGAGGTGATTATTTTCGTGTTTCTCACATTAGGCGTGTTTCAAATATCATCAAGAGGAATAAAAACTAATTATGCATAATTAATTAATAAACACTTCTGTGGTAGTAATGTCATATTAGCAGGACAGCGATGTGTGTGCGTCTCTCGCAATGTTTCCATAGCCCATCACTGCTCACAGGACAAGAGGCATATGCCTCTGCTTGTCTCTGAAGGCCTCTGACAGCTAGTGACGCATCCTGCTTGCCGTGTACACCCTCCCGTTCCCACCAGGCCCTGTGCTCTTACACACACCATTTGTAATTCTCAAAAGGTGCCATATTCTCCTCTGTCTCTTGGCCTTTGCACACTCTGTACTTTTTGAAATGCTCATCCTTGCCATCATTGCCATCCTTCCCACCCCCCTTCATTTAGCTGGGGACCTCTCACTTATTCTTCAAGGTTCAGCTTATGAATCATGTCCTTGGCTAAGGCTTTCCTGACACTTCACACACTGGCCAGGAAGAGTTGAACATTCCCTTCATATCACCTTTTGCTGGGGTGTGCCTTTAAATTCATACCTGCCTCCATTTTAGAGAGGGAGACTCTGTCTTAGTGTCAAAGCTCACATCTTACTCTTGTTTGTAGCTCCACTCACAGAAACAGTGGCTGGCACCTAAAAAGTGTTCAATAGGAATTTAGTGAAAGGATGGATGGATGGATGGATGGATGGATGGATGGATGGATGGATGAAAGGATGGAAGGATGGATGAATGGATGGATGGATGGATGGATGGATGGATGGATGGATGGATGGATGGGTGGATGGATGGATGGATGGATAGAAAGATGGATGGATGGATGATGGGGAGTAAGAATTTGTCAGGGTTTCCCACAATAGCAGATACTGAGATACTGTGGTAGGTTCTATAAAAATTCCTTTTACATAAATATTCTCATCAAGAAGATAAGGAAACTGAGGCTCAGAGAGGTATAATTACATGTTCAAGTCCACACATTAGTAAGTAGTGGATTTGGAATAATTTGGACCTGGGTCTGTTTTGACTACAAAGCCTACAGTCTTTTCACAGTACTATAATTTTTTGTTCTACTGAGTATAGCCATGACAGAAATAACATATTTAACAGAATATTTTTAAACAGAAATACCCTGAGAAAAAAAATTTAGAGAGCTACCATAGCTTAAAGGAAATGATTAATACTTAAATACTTTTGCTTTCCATGTATGCACACCAATAACCTACTAAACTATAAGGTGGCCTCTTGAAGGACTTCCCTGTCAGGAGGTCATACCTGAAAATGATCGGAGTCTGGTTTTCTCTCTCACTACAAATTAGTATGGGCCTGGTAGCCAAGCACACACAGATTACTAGTTTTTAAATCAGGTTTGTTTGTTTTAACACAAAGTGATGGTCTATAGGGCCATCAACGCTGTGTGAGCGTGGACAGGATGAGGCTGGGGAGAGAAAGAGTTGCCCAGTCTCAAGCCTGCAGGGCTGAGGGCTGCGCTCTGGATCTACAGCTCAGCCCCTGGAGCCAGATCTGAGAAGGACCCAGTGGGCCCCGTTCTCTTTCAGAGGCAAAAGCCTTTTAGCTATGACAAGCTGGAGGGCCAGGAAGCAGTGGTCAGCTGCACTGCAGTTCGTTTCTAAGATGACAAAGAGCAGAACATCCAAACAGGGCAAGGCCGCAGCCCTCAGTCGGAGGCACTGGGCGATCCCGGCGGTGCCGGGAGCCTGAACTCGGCAGTGTAACTTCTTTGCCTGTAAGCCCTCAATCAAGCAGGACCTCTGAGGCCTACAACTGCAATTTCAAACCACAAAAGAAAACAGCCTCTCAAACTTTTATTTTGCTGAGGAAGCGGATGATTTAAATAAGTCTGTTTGACACATGCCTATCTGACGTCCAGCTCCCTCAGGTTTCTTGCAAGTCAGCCATAAAGTTATTCCCTACTTGTTCTGACAGGATTTATGCATTCAACATCTGGTATTCAGCAAGCATATTTTTCTTCCTTTTTCATTGAACTTCTGCCCATACACACATACAGGGTCTCATTTTAATAGACGGATTATTCCCTGTGTATTTAAATACACAGGAAACAGGAAATCATCTAAAAGAACACAGTGAGCTCATGGTAATATCACTTTTCCCCACAAGCCCAACTGGAATCAGAGACAAAGGCAAGATTCTGGAGCTTATAGCTCAAGAGTTTCTCAACCTGAAAGACTGACCTTAAGTTCCCTCTGATGGTTCTTCACATAGTACAAATGAAGAAAACGAAACAGCACATTTATTCTGAGGCACGGGAAAGAAAAGCATAATTTTTCTTTTTTTGCAAAATCAATCTGTATTCAGCTCTCAGAAATGTGAGAAGGCACAATCACATTCGGTTGGCTGAATGAGGGAGGAATTGGAGGGTTCACGGAAAGCCCTTCCCCAGGGAAGTAGGGAAGGTCCCTCATCCGTCAAACATTGCTCATGATTGGTCATAGTTCTCCCAAAGATATATTCAGAATGCAGAAACCTGCACTTATTGAGAACTAATGTGCCTTGACCATGTTCCATTTAATCCTCACAAAAACCATACAAGAGAGGCATTATCAGCCTCATTTTACAGATGAGGAAACCGAGCTTGAACTCCTAAAGACTCAAAGTATTGCAAGGGAGAGCGTTTCTCCCAGTTAGAAATTCTCTCCGTGGGATGAGGTTTCCTAGGATGCTCTTGCACTGCAGCCCTGGGAAGGTTTGAGAACACTCTCTGCTGACAGCACGATATTCACGGACCTCCCCAGGCTCCATCCCCAACTCCACCAGATTAGGGACCAAAGATGCTCAAAGTGACGGCTCTGAGATGTGGCAGCTCAAGAAGTCCTTTCTCTGTCAAAGAACAACAACTAAAAAATAGATTCTGTATACTTCAATGTATTCTATTACTTTAAACATTGTTATCTCTTTCTGGCACCTACGTCAACTCTCTGTTAATTTGAACATTTGATTAATCTGAATATTTCATTTCCCAATCATGCCAGAGAATAAAACACTTGTAAAAGTAGGATGCCTTTCCTCTGCCCCTGAAACAAGTACCCTACTCCCAACTCCTTGGCAACGCCAAGGCTCTCCCTCACCTTGTTTGCATCTGACTTTTTGCTGGTTCTTACACCACTTCCTTTTCTGTGGATGTTGTCCTTTCTCACCTGTCTAAAATCATCACCATTAAAGCCTGGTTCAAACTTTCCCCAAAGCCTCCATTATTGGCCCCATGATTTTTGTAACTCCATAAACATGGCCTCTAATCTAGTCTATGTAACCTTGGAACCACATTACTTTGTACCTATGCTCAACACTTTGTAGCTAATCTCTAGTCATTTTCCCTATAACACTCTTTGTCTCCCTAACCTTACCAAAGTTCTTTGTAGAGTAGAACAGCATCATCAGTATTTTGAATCTTGAAGTAGTGCCTGCTCCTAGGCACACAGATCCAGTGGTGTGCTGGGGCCGGCTTGTGCCTGTTCAGGAGAGACAATTGTGTGCATTGTGCTGCACGTCTCTTCCCAACTCAGTTTTCAATGACTTCATGTTGGTAGCTTGAACTTGGCCATTATGGGAGTATTTATATCATGGAAATTAGCAAATGCTGAGAGTCAAGGCTTTGTTTTCCTCCTCTGGAGAGCCCTTTTACCAGTATATTGTCCTTGCTACTCAAAGTGTGGTTCATAGACCAGCAGCATCAGCATCACTTGGGAACTCGTTAGAAACAGAGTCCAGCGTCTCACCTCATGCCTCCCCTATCAGATCTTTGCATTTTTAACAAGGGCTTCAGGTGATTTGTTTGCATATTAAAATGTGAGACAAGGAACTTTTAAAATCACCTCTTAATATCTAGAATTGATTTATTATGCAAAGATTGTGCTCAATAAATTTGTTACATTAATTGAAATCCACAGTGTGAAAGTGTCTCAATTCTCAAGGCTGCTTGCCAAAGCCTGAGATATATTTGTCCTATTTACATAGTTACTGCCGTAAAACTCTGATGAATTTGTTTTCAAAAGTTTGAAATGGAACACTGTCCAATAGCAGGAAGAAATCTAGATTTTTAATACTAAATTAAAGACACAGCAAACTAATAAAGGAAATTAAAAAGATGTTCAGATATGCAAAGTGGTGAAGATTTGGGAAGGGGCATGGAGAGTCTCTTCTTTTTACACGCAACTTTGATAGACTGATGGTACCCAACATTGTACAAATCAAAGAAATTTTGAAACCGTGGGCTAATATTAAGAAAGCAGCTGTGGAGTCTCTTTATTATTGGCTTCTCCAGTGCAGTAGTAGTAGAGCAAAAAACCCTGGTAGGAATTAAGAATGAGCCCAGAGGCGCACATGAAACTTGCAATACGAATTCCAATCCACAGTAAAAGAAGCTCCTGAAGTCTGCATCAGTTGAGCATCTGTGAGAGAAGCCTGGATCATTGACAGAGCATGAACTGTAGGGTCAAACTGCTTGACTTCAATCCCAGCTCGGCCACTTCTAGCTGTGTGATCTTAGGAAAGTTCCTCTGGACCTCAGGGCCTCACCTGTAAAATGGAAGGGTAAGAATATTACCTACTTCATTGCATCTGGGGGCTGTAAGAGCCACACCCACTGGTCACCTGTGGTTAAGCACACTGACTCTGGAGCCAGAGGATCTCATCTGAATCTTGGCCCTAACACTAAGCGTGTGACCTTGGGCGAGCTCCCTTATTGTAAGATGGCGACAGAGTAAATAAGTCAATCTATGTACACTGCTTGGAAGAGCCCTTGGGCCAAAGTAATATTACCATGGAGTTCAATTAAAAAAATTTTTTATGTGTTTTTAATAATATCTATCTGTTATCAAACAGATCAGTTTGGGTTGGAGTAATTTAAAAGATACGTATGTCCACATCTCTACAGCTCCAGATCACCTAAAAAAACCCACAGGTTTAGAAATATTTTAGGTAAATAAGTGAAAGTATTACAGCCTAAGGCAGCGGTTCCCAATATCTTGTGGGGAACTTTAAAACACACTGATGACTGCGTTGCACTCTACTTCTGATGTAATTGGCCTATGGTGTGGCCCAGGCATCAGGAGTCCTAAAATCTTCCAGGTGATTGTGATGTGCAGCCAGGATTGAGAACCACTGGTCTGAGGGCATGATTAAGCAGATGTAAGAAACAAGTATGTAGTAACTTGGGGGCAGCAAATTGACAAACTGGAATGGCCTGGATGAGGCTGTTAACTTTTCTGTTTCTAGGATTGGCCTGCTAGCTCTGTAGGTCTACAGTCTTGAGGAGGGTATGCTTATCCATGGCCGATCAGCTTGGGGGGACTCCGGGGAGGAGGTCAATACCTCCCACTGCTTGGACTCAACAAAGACTTACTTGACTTGAGAGTCAGTTAAATCATTTACAATGAGTACTATCTCTTTCCAGATGGAATACCTACCTGGGAAACCAAGTTAACACTACAAAGCTACTTGACAAACGCATGAAATCAGAAAAGGGTCCAGGAGTCTGGAGGAGGAGCGTGACCCTGACGCAGTAATAAACTAGATTCTGGATTCTAGACCAATGGTTCTCAAACTTTGCTACATATTAGCATTGCCTGTCTTGGGCCATACCGCAGACCAATTAAGTCAGAATCCCTGGGGGTTGGACCTAGGCATCAGTACTTTTTAAAAATTTTCCAAATGATTCCAAAGGGCAGTCAAGTTTGGGAACCAAGGAGATTATTATTCTTCCCATAATGCTCCAGATTCCTCTTTTCAATGTTTCAGTTCATTTGATAATGCTTAAATTTACGGTAAAAGTACTTCATTAATATAGAAAATATGTTAATCCTCCCCAAATACCGACAAGCTTCATTTTTGATACAGGTTCTTTTAGATAATGAGAATATAATTAATTATTGAATTCATATAATCTGTTAAGCGTGATGAAAGTATTCCAAATATCAAAGTTGTGGGAAGTATTAGTTCATTGCTGATTCTTAGAAGACAGGAAATATTTATCTGAAGTTAATTTGCTTTTCCAGTATACATCTTGTGAAACTACAGAGAAAAAGTGAAATAAGTCACAAGGTTTTGTGATGCCTTTTATGACATTGCAACTACAAATGATCAGTGAATTGGCATGAACAATTAGCAGGGTGTCTTGTCGCCTAATTGTCACGGAAATGCTCTTTCCTTTGAAGAATTGTTAGAGAAAAGATCTTTTGCATCTCTCTCATGTTCATTACCAAGTGCAGTGAACTGCAAATAATAGGTACTAGGTAATGTTTTCAAAATTAAATTGCCTTAAAACCTTCTCTTCTCAAACTAAAGCAACATCAAGAAAGCAGGTCTATCATTGTTAAGACTAGGGCTTTGCTTCCTGAGTATATCGTGAATGTTATATGCACACACTATTTGAGTGATGTCAACAATGTGCATTTGGGGGGCTGGCCCAGTGGCGTAGTGGTTAAGTTCACGTGCTCTGCTTTGGTGGCCCAGGGTTCACAGGTTCGGATCCTGGGTGCTGACCTCCACACCGCTCATCAAGCCATGCTATTGCGGGATCCCACATACAAAATAGAGGAAGATTGGCAACGTTAGCTCAGCAACAATCTTGCTCAAGCAAAAAGAGGAAGACTGGCAACAGATGTTAGCTCAGGGCCAATCTTCCTCACCAAAAAAAAAAAGAAGAATGTGCATTTGGAATTAAGTTTTAGAGCATTCCATTTTGTCCACAGGAGAGCATTTCCTCTGCTCAACTCCGATATCATTATTTGAACTCTCAGGGAGGATCAGAAATACAGCCTTCTATAGGTCACCACCTCTAACCTGGTTCCTCCCTCTCCTGCCTCGAGTCTTCCCACTGCTGAGTCCTGGGTTCAAGGGAACTTAGGCAGAAGCTGAAGGAGTCACTGTGATCAGAGCTCTGTCATCACAGTGGTCTGTCACTGTCCGTTTGCATATTCAGTCTCCTACGTAGAATTAGGAAATCCAGACAAAAGATTTCTCAAACCCGATTGGGAATTTGAGGCAAAATGGCTACCCTTAGCTATTTACAATATTTGTGAAAATACATATAATGATGGAAATTATAAAGAGAATGATCAGTTCTCATTTTTCCATCCTTCTTATTCAAGCATTTCTTTCTCATGAATTTGTTTGGTATTATCAAAAAACTAAATAAAATAAATGGCCTTCATGAGGACAGATCTTCAACCCCAAATAAATAAATAATTTAATAAATATATTTTATTTATACTATGTTTATTACATTATATTCTGTTATATTTATCTTATATCTTACATAAACAATATTTTTTAAATTTTAATAATATTTTATTCAACATAACATATTTAAAGTATTATCACTTTAATGTGTATTCAGTATAAAAATTGAGCTATTTTACATTCCCCTTTTCGTATTACTTCTTTGAAGTCTGGTACTTATAGCCCATATCAATTCAGACTAGCCATTTTCCAGGTGCTCAGAAGCTGTGTGTGGCTGGTGACTGTTACATTGGACAGTGTAGCATTAGACTATTGAGTGCCTATCCTCTGGGTCTCAGCTAATTCTTTCCTTCTCCCAGGAATCCACCTCTTCTTGTTTTCACATGCTTCTGATGAGGTGCCCCTTCTCTGTCTTCTCCATCATTAGCGCAGATCTCTGTGTATAGAACTGAGGGTAGGGGCTGTGTCTCCTTTCACCCTGAAATATCTACTATTGCACCTGTCAGTAGGTACCAGATATATATTTGCTGAACAAGTGAATGGTCCAAGGCCACAGAGTTAGTTGCAAAGATTGAATGATAACATCATGTGTAGCCTCCCACCACAGAGCTCTTTCCATGGTTGCCACCCCATTAAGATCATTGGTCAGCTCATGGTGGATTCTGGCTGGAGGCCTGCATCAAGGCTCCATCTTTTTTTTTTTTTTTTCATGAGGAAGATCAGCCCTGAGCTAACATCCGTGCTAATCCTCCTCTTTTTGCTGAGGAAGACCGGCCCTGAGCTAACATCTATTGCCAATCCTCCTCCTTTTTTTTTCCCCAAAGCCCCACTAGATAGTTGTATGTCATAGTTGCACATCCTTCTAGTTGCTGTATGTGGGACACGGCCTCAGCATGGCCGGAGAAGCGGTGCATCAGTGCGCGCCCGGGATCCCAACCCACGCCGCCAGTAGCGGAGCACGCGCACTTAACTGCTAAGCCACAGGGCCGGCCCCTCAGGGATCCATCTTGATAGTGGCCACTCTTCACTGAACCCTGACCATGGGCCAGGCACGGTGCTAAGGGTTTTGCATACATTCTCATCTCTACTCCCACCAATGTGGGCTCTGTTACTAGCCCTGTCTTACAGATAAGAAAGTTAAGGCTCCATAAGGTTGTAGCTAGTAAGAGAGATTGCTGGGCTTAGAACCAGGTCTTTCTGACTCTGAAGGGTAGTTCTTAAGTAAACAGCTCCTTTGAAAGATAACTTCTTGTGTGTCCTGGGGCAAGTCCCATCCTTTCTTTGGGCTTTGATGTCCCCAGCTGTAAAATGACAAGTTGGAGTAAACCAGCAAAGCTGCAGGGGTCCATATACTCTAAGGTCTTAGAGCCTTTGGTAATGATCTTTATGACTGATGTGGCACAGGCAGACCCTAGGTCCCAGATTGCATATTTAGGCAGAGAAGCTCAAGTCATCACTATGTGAAAATATTTACTAATGAACTGACCACTTAAAAAAAATCAGTTCCCCTTCAAACATTTCTCCTCACTAACACCAGTGTCTAATCCTCACCATTGAGTCAGTATACACACGAGTCTGCCTGTTGCAGATTTTTGCAGATAAGTCAATGCAAATTCAGTTCAGTGTAAAAGGATTGCAGAGAGAGGTTGCATGTCCTGCCGAAGAGGCAGGATTTCATGCCCTCAAAGCCACTGACAACTTAGGATGTGGCAGGTCTAGGCCAGAAAAGAAAAATTAAGAAGGGTTAAGACACATATGTTTCTTTAAAAATGAATTAAAGCCTTCACAGTTAGCAAAAAGGAGTCTTTGTGCTGTGAAATCCGACATGAAGGATGTTGTTTATGCTGTCATATCATTTGGAAAGACTTAAGCTTGCTGCTTTGTTCAAATAACCAGTGTGTAGTTGCAGTCAGAGCCGAAACTTGACATATGAGAAACTTTACAAATTTCAACTTCATTTATAAAGTAGAGCCCCAATCAAATTTTTTAATCAACAGTTTACTCTGAAATTGTGTCCCAGGTTTTTAAGAAGTGGATTCACTCTCATTGGCCTTTATCCTGGTACTAGTCTCAGCTAACAAGCCAAGCCTGGTTTGCAGGTGGCCCTCTCTAGGCCTAGAAGGTGGGACTGAAGACCAGGGATAAGAAAGGGCCAAATCCAGGGTGGTCACCAAACACTTTCTCTCCCTCTCGCTCCGCAGGCTGTGATGGATATGAGCAGAGAGGAGATGAGCCGGTAGCTGCTCTCTGGAGGCCAGGCCCAGAAACCAGTGAAGCTACAGAATGAGCTGAAGCTCAGGCTGGAGCAGATGAATAGTTACCAGGAGAGAGTCAAGGCTCCATCTGTGTGTGGAGAGCCCTGAGTGTGACTCCTTCCTTTAGCAATCCCAACCCACGGACTTGGTCAGCTCAGAGCAGAAATCAGACAAGTACTGGGATGTTCCCCACTGTCTTATTTGTAACAATGGAAAAACTGGACACAACCCAAACACCTAACCATAGAGGGCTGGTCGGAGGTGCTATTGACCTTTTCCTTGTTTAAGATTTTATTTTTTTAGAGCAATTTTAGGTTCATAGCAAAATTAAGAGGAAGGTACAGAGATTTCCCATATACCCTCTGCACCCTCACATGCATAGTCTCCCCCATTATCAACATTCCTATCAGATGGTACGTTTGTTGCGTTGATGAACCTACGTTGATGCATGATTATCACCCAAATCCGTAGTTGACATTAGGGTTCACTCTCGGTGTTGTACGTTTCATGGGTTTGGTCAAATGTACAACAACAAATGTATCCACCATTATAGTGTCATACAGAATATTTTCACTGGGCTAATGTCCTCTGTGCCCCATCTATTCATCCCTCCCTACCCCAAACTCATGCAACCACTGATCTTTTTACTGTCTCCATAGTTTTGCCTTTTCCAGAATGTCACATAATTGGAATTACATAGTACGTAGCCTCCTCAGATTGGCTTCTTTCACTTAGTAATATGCATTTAAGTTTCCTCTGTGTCTTGTCATGGCTTTATAGCTCATTTCTTTTTAGTGCTGAATATTATTCCATTGTCTGGATGGACCACAGTTTATTTATTCACCTACTGAAAGACATCTTAGTTGCTTCCCAGTTTGGGCAATTATGAATAAAGCTGCTATAAACATCCATGTGCAGGTTTTTGTGTGGACATAAGTTTTCGGTTTCTTTGGGTAAATACCAAGGAGAGCAATTGCTGAATCGTATGGTAAGAGTGTGTTTAGTTTTGTAGGAAACTGCCAAACTGTCTTCCAAAGTGGCTGTATAATAAACATATATTATATATTCAATAAAATGCATTGCATCAGGCTCGCCCAAAGCAATGAAATTCAGAATCTTGGGAAGGAAGGGAGGGTGAGGGGGAAGACCCAGAAATTTGTACTTTTATAAGCTCCCCAAGATGAGTCTAGTTCATCAGAAGTTGAGAAACTTTGTTGTAACTTAGTGTCCTTGTTTTTCTCTCTAATCTCAATAAAATGTGAATTCTCCAAGAGAGCCCTGGACAAATATGTCTTCTCAAGTAGGGACATGTATAGGAGGCCAGCAGAATTTCACAGCAGTTTAAGACTACTCTGTGACTTGGGTAAGTTAATTCACCCCTGTATCTCAGTTTCCCCATTTGCAAATGGGAGATAATAATAGTAGTGACATCATAGGGTTATTTAGGTATTAAATGAGCTATTTGTGAAGTACAAGAACATAGCTTGATGTAAGGCAATTATACAATAAATATTAACTATTATTTTCATTGATGTAATATCCAATTAGATTATAAGAATCTGGCTGTAACTAACATATTGTACCATGTGTTTTACCCACAAAGTAGGGGGGAGAAGGGGTTGGGAAATGCGCAAGGAATTTGGATTTAGAGTTAAAGGTCATTTACATACACTTATAACTGGAAAGGACTTAACCTTACCTGAATTTTATTTCTTCATAGACTCTGTTACTATAAAAAGACATCCCTTAAATTTCTACCAAATTACACACCCACGACTCTTTAGAACAGTGTGTTTATTTTTAATTTGAAGGTGCCCTTGGGTGTTCCCATGTTCGCAGGCAAAGCCAAAGACCTCAAAAGTGTTCAAGGCCTGATTGGCCGGTTTGTGTTGGAATGTAGTTTGCATCCCATACCTTCCTGATCTCCCATGAACTGGAACTCAGAAACACTTTCCGTGAAGGAGCTCTGAGAAGCAGCTGTTTGTTAGCTCATTTCCTCAGGACCAAATTCTAAGCAGACATCCACAAAAGTAGCTAATTTTCCTCACTGGCTTAAGGAGGCTTCTTTTGTTGCCACAAACACATTCCTTTAAGATTTCATTTATCATATTAATTCTATAATGCTTGAAATACAATCTTTCTGTTCTCTTTCAGTACTCTAGGACCTTGCATGAAATCTCTCTGGCTTTAAAATTCATGAATCCTGAATAAAATAATTAAGCAGAAAACAAAATTCGAACAATTCTTGTTTTCCTGGGTGCTTGGATCCTTTTAAATTAAATCTAAAATACTGTAAAATTATTCTTACTCTATTGTGTCTTTCCTTTCAGTCATTATTCCATTAGGAAATCTTTATGGAGTGCCCAGTTCTGTGTGTATCACTGTGGAGAAATCCGAGAAGCTTAAGAAATGGTCCCAACTCTGAAAGACTTTATAATCTTACAAGAAGACAAATAATAGCCACAAAACAATTATAACAAAATATGATTAAGTATCAAATGGGTGTTAAAGGAGTTCAGATAAGGAACTGATTAGGGGATAATTTGGTCCCTGGAGGGAAAAAAACATTGAAGAGTTTACCTTCAGCAAGCCCTCAAACCCTGGAAGGAGGGAGTAAATTTGCAACAGGCAGGGATAATTTGAGAGATTATTCAAAACAGAGAGAACAATAAAAACAAAGGACTATGTATTTAGACAGTCAAAAAATAGCAGAGAGTTTTCCAGATAAGATGGAATTGAATGCAACATTTCCAAACACAAAGAAATAGGGACAACAAGTATTTTTAGATATTAAATATATAACAGAACTCAAAAGCAAAAAAGGAAATCTCCACATGCTAGAAGCATACGGGGAACATAACAATGAGTCAGAAAGGAGAGATTACAGGTCTCAAACCCTGGGGTTTTCTGGCCCAGGAAAATTTACGCATGGCAGGAATCAGAATTGGGCTCCTTGTGCAAACTCAGGAGAAAGCCAGAAAGCATTGCATGAACCATGAAGGAACCAGAACATCTCTGCCTGCACACCCAAGGTGGCTGCTGGAAGCGAGCCAATAGCCCCACCCTGTGGGTGAGGAAGGAGTCTTCTTCTAGAACCCCAAGACGGAGCTGCATGTAGTGTGGGAAGTGAATTCTCATTATCAACGCACTCTGGGAATACCAGGCTGAGAAACCAACAAAAACAAAGATTCAGAATCAGCCAGTCTTGAAGGTACCAGTAGACACAGCTGTAGAAATCACCCCAGGGTACTTACCTGGATCTCCAGAAAGATCATTCCCTCTGAAGAAAACTCACAAACAAAAACCCTAAGACAAAATAGGACACTGAACGCGAAGGACAGTTCACAGGACGTGGGGAACCAGCCATAGTAGACAACCTGAAAGGAGTTTACAGCAAGTGCGTTGGCAATGATTAAAATGTAAAGAAAGAAGCTGCATCTATAAAATAAAAACAGGAGGTTATGAAACAGGTTCTAAAAAGCCAAGTAAAAGTATCGCCTTTAAATTTGGTTTTTAATTCAGCAAATTGATTACACAGAAGACATCATACTTGAAGATGAGTTCAAAGATAGAACACATCATCTCTGTAGCACAATGCAAAAAGACAAAGCAATGGAGAATATGAAAAAGGAGTTAGTAATCCCGGAAACTTGAATTACTCTTACAGAAATTCCTAAGGCATGAACAGAGTAGACAGACGTTATTATAAGATGTAATGATGGAGAATTTTCCAGAGATAAGAAGATATGTCTCAGATTGAAAATATCCACTGAGGGTCAAGTAGAATAAGTAGAAATATGAGGGGAGAGATCTAAATGAGGCAAAAAAAATTTGTGTCAAAAATTAGTGAATAATGTGGTTGACAAAGTCATTTGGGGTCAGATTACAGAGGTTTTAGGAACCAGGTTAAGGAGTTGCGACTTTATCTGGCAGAAAATGGGCGCTATTAGCAAACTTGGGGCTGGGCCACTATAAAAAAAGCAATGCTTTAGGGTATTTGAAACAGGAAGACTGCAGTGATATTTAAAGAAGAACTTTCTATTCAAATGCTTGTTTTATATCTTTTCTATTTTTATTTATATTTTAAAGAGTCAAAAAGCCTTTGCCAATATTCTGAAATGTTCCTTTCAGATATTATATTTATAAGAGCTGTTAATTCTAAAGATGTAAAAACAAAAAATCAAAACAGTACAAACAAAACCTTAAGAAGCCATTTAGTCTGTATTCATTGACCAAAACCTTTTCAAATGAATCAAACAGATAAAAATCTATTGCTTTTAACGATCTCCAGAGAGGGAGACATTCATTCATGTACTTGTTAATGACAAGGTTGAGGGCCAAGGTCTGAGGAAATGGCGTTGATGAGCCAGTCCCTTTCCCCAAGGCGCTTGCTCACAGTTTGGTGGGGAGACAACCAAAACATTCATTAATACGATGATGTGGGCTATGTGTTGTCAGAGAAGTGTGAGTTTCGTAGCTACGGGAGCCTCAGAGGAGGACTCCTAACTGAACCAGTGGAGGTTGGGGAGACCTCTAAGAGGAGATTATGCTGAAGCTGCATCTGAAAAGTTGAACTAGTTAAGTAGAAGGCATTCTAGACGTGCAGAGCAGGGCAAGTGCACGTTGTTTGTTATGGCTGATGCACACGGAACAAATGGAGGCATCCTGAAAACGGAGTTGGAGAGAGGGAAGAAGAGGCTGGATCACGAAGTGCTTTCTAAGCGTCATCCTTTAAAGTCAACTTTATACTAACGGTGATAGGAAGTCAATAAATGCCCTGTAGAAGCAATGCCAGGATTGGATTTGTGGTTGAGAACGATCACTTTGAGAGCCATGACAAAGGGTCAAGAGCAGGTAGGGAGACTAATGGGAAGAACAATAAAATAATCTAAGCAGAAATGAGGAAAGCTTCAACTAACGCTTCTGAACATTGTAGATGGAGAGGCAAATGGTTCTGTTTCTGTTTGTTTTGTTTGTAGCGGAACTCTTTCTCGCAAATGTAATCTCATGTGAATCTACGATATGAAACAAACAGCTGCAGAGCTGGCGGAGGTGGAGGTGGAAGACGTGAGTCATGGCCCCAGTCTCCCCTCCATCCTGCACAGCTCCTGGGCCCCTCTGAGAAATACACTTTGAAAACAACTGCACTAGAGAGAGATGCTTGAGAGGAGAACCAGTGTTTCCACCGTTTTATTTAATGAACTCTTCTAGTTTCTCATAATCTGTAGTGGCGAGTTGCTCTTCACTACCTGCAGTAAATCTCTGCGAGAGCTCATAAGAAGCCTTGCTTTATTTCTTTAGGTGCCAAATACATATGGCACTCAATAAATCTCTCAGTGTGTCTCCAGCCTCTGCAACCATGTGTCAAAACCCAGTTAATTTTAAGTGGACGTTGTGACCCTCTATTTCCTGAAGCAATCTGGAGTGATGACTCTGGATCTGCATAAACAACTCACTGTTCTTAGATCTCACCTATTCTCATTCCACATTCTCTGCCTTAGAAGAATCATCCACCTGCGTGGTTTCAATCTCTTGCTGTAACTGTGTGATGAGGTACAAGTATCAAGAGCCAGCCCTGAGTCTATCTTGAGCTCTAGACTTGCAGTTCCTACTGGACATATTGAATTAGTCTCTGCAGACACCAGTACTGGCCAAAATGAACCTTATCACTCTCTACTCCACAGCTGCTCCTCTGCCAGCTTTACTCACCACACAGAGTACGCTGACACCACTTAGTATTTACACGGTAACCACACTGGGCCACTTCCCAATGACTTCTCACCAAGTGACCTCGGTCGTTTGTTGTTTCTACCACCTCAAGACCACTGGCAGCTGACCGCCTCCCCTCCAGCCCCATGGCAGCTTTTGTCTAGTTACCTGAACTTACCATGGCAGGTGAGTGGTGCTCAGCAAGCATTCCATCTGCTTCCCCACATTTTCCAGCCTCCTGTGCCTAGGCAGAGCCATGTATCTGGTTGTGACTGCAGGAAGAAATGACATGTGCCACTTTGATCCTAAAGCATAAAAGAGCCAGTGTACAACACTGTAGTTGCCCCTTTCCCTGCTGCAGTGACTAAAAAAGCCGTGATGGTGCAGCCAAAACATGGCGGAGCCTGAGTTCGAGTGCCGTTGTGGAACAGAGCCCTGCTGACCTGCGTAGGCCGTATAGAAAGAGTGAGAAATGCCCTTGAGCTGCACTAAGCCACTGAGATTGAAGCATTGTTTGTTACCACACCATGACCTAGTTTATGCTGACTGACACTCACTGATGGGTCTCCTCGACTTCAGAACAGCCCTGCATCTAGCTTCTACACAACCTTGGAAGTGATCTTTCTAAAATAAAGATATCACCATGGCACAAACACTTCACCCCCATGCCCTGCACAAAACTCTTCAGTGGCTTCTCAGATTCCAAAGTCTCTGGCATGGTCTGTACAGAGCTGGTCTGCCACAGCTCGCCTTACAGCCTCATGTCTCTGCAAGAGGCTCTCAACACTCCTGCAGAGCCCAACTAACTGCTCATCCTCAAGGGAGGCTGTTCACACACTCCTGGGGGTTGGAGGAGGCTGCTGCTGCATGTGATATCCACCCCCCCGCCCCCCGCCCCTAGTCTGCCTGGCAAACTATTCTCTCTTACTCAGGACTCATCTTAGACGTATTTTCTCTGTGGATGCCCCTCCTGACTCCAAGGGGCAGAGGTAACCCCCATTGGATGGAGCCCCACAACATTCTGTACTGAGCTCCACAGCACGTCACTTGGAAGCATAGTTCTTTTCTTTCTTGCTCCCTTTTTTCCCTATTCTCCTGTCTTTTGGTCTGTTCCATTCTTACCACTCATTCCCAGTCACAAAATTCCTCATAATGAATGCCACAAAAATAACCAGCCAAAAAACCAAATCAAACACAAAAACCAACACTAAAGTTTTTACCAACAATACGATGTAACAGGTTGCTTTCCTTTCTTTTCAATTCAGTTTATTGAATATAGGGAATGAGCTTCCGGTAGACACCACAAGATAACTCCATACACGTTTAGACATTTAGTTCTTTTTAATGATGAGTATAATTGTACATAAAAAGAGAGTCTGAAGGAGAAGAGGAACTGAGTTGATGTCTAATTTTATCTGAAACTATAATTTGCTACTGATGTGCAGGCAAAACCCAAGCAGTTACCATTACCTACATCTAAAATTAACACGTTTGTAACGCTCATAACAGTATTTTTTTGGTTGATAGTGTAGAATAATATCCACTTTTTTAAAACTTGAATGTTTTCTATTCTCTTAGTCATTATGACTCCTTTATTAAAGAAATAACTTAGTTTAATAAAATGCATTAATTTCATCAAGTTTTGATCCATCACAAAAATGTTTTATGCTTTTTTAATGAGTATGCACTGAAAATATGTCTTGAGCAAATTATAAGAAATTGATTAATTTTTTGCCCTATTTCTAGCCAACCAATTGTAGGGACTATAACCAAGAAATTAATTCTTCTGCTTTAATTTTCTGATTGGGCATTCCTAAGGATTTCTTATCTAGGGATCGTTAAAGTCACTTGCCTTCAGCTGAAAAATGGAAAAGTCTCTGAAAATAAAGGCTTTATGGTTTGAAAAAAATCTAAAGACTCAAAGAGTTATGATTTTGTAAATTCTTTATGTTGTTTGACTTCAAAGCAAATGCCTATAAAACAAAACTTTCGAAAACTGCAGAAAGGGGGAAAAGACCAATTCAGAAATTAAAATCAGTTGATGTCTATTAATCAGCCAAAGAATCAGCTGACATTGTGTTAGGACTAGTTAAAATTAAATCATACGAGAATGTGTGGAAAATTCTAATTTTAATAGAATTTCCCCTCTGTGGCTGAGGCAGGGCAGGAACCAGACTCAAATGATAAAGTTGTTCTTACTTTCACTTCTGCAATTTGATAGATGTCTACCTGTTTATTTTTGTAGATATACGTTCTTTCATTAAGTGCCTATTTGTTGACCATTTGTATTGTACAAAAGATTGTAATAGGTCCCTTAGCTTCAATAACACCTGACCTAGTTCCAGCTTGAAATTTATAGGAATTCTTAAAACATTAATACGTAAAGGCTTAGATTTTCAAATCCTTCAACCAAGATCATGAGGAAGAAATGCCAGTGAAAAAGCCAGTGACCCCTGTGATTTCATTGGCTAGCTCTCCATGGTATCCCTTCTTCTCCACATCTCATCCATTTAACTGTAATTTACAAACCTTCTCATTAGCTTGCACCATTTTGGCAAAGATTGGATTTGGCAGCTTAACATATAACCTCTTTCTGCCCTTGAAAATGTAATAGAGTACTCTGTAGCCATAACATATAACCAGCTTTCAAGACCCATATGAAATATGCGAGTACAAACGTAAACAAGTTGGAAGGAGATGCAAGGGAAGGGAAGTGGATTTTGGAGGCTGAAAGCATATCCACAGCCTTCCTCCCTCGTTCTGAAGTCCAAGCACTTGAAAGACCCCGGGCAGGGTGGGTGCCAGCTGGCCGGCAGCACTTCTAACTATGGAGGCAGAGGCCACTCCACAGACCTGCATCCTCTCTAATCCCACAGCTCATTATGCAGTCCCCTCACTTGGCCTTCCTTCGGCTGTTTTCCTCATTTCGGTACAGAGGAAACCAACGTTAAAAATGTTTTCTGTATATCACATTAACTTTATTTCATCCTGACTTAAACTTCTCTCTCTCTGAGGAAAATGGAACGTGGTTTGGTTCTCTGATTTGTTTCTGTTGAGCTCTCTGTTCTCTGTCCGGTCACTTAATCCCAGGAAGGTTCATGATAGGTGTACGTAGACTGCTTCGTGTTATTCTGTACCTCGCCACCTTCATTTCCTTTTTTAATCATGTTTTGTTGGTTCTACTTCAAATTATGAGACAGATTGCTCCCCAGAGTGCATGACATCATGCATTTTTAATGGATGTGACATGGAAATTAAATGCTTTTAAACCCTTCTGGAACAGTAGTAAGATGGATCCATTACCACATTGATTCCATTTCTAGTAGAACATTTAATTTAAAAATTTGTAGCAACATGTCAGTAAATGGCAGCCTTCCAGCTAGTGCTTGTGGAAACCACCTCCTGGAACATTGTGAAGAGTAATGCACAATGCTCTTGTCAACCTGATCATCCTCTTGCTGTATATGACAGACAACTGCTCCTGGGGGACAGTAAACTACCTATCTTTTCCTTTTCCACAGCTCCTGCATCTGGCTCAGGGTCTAGAATATGGTGATCGCCTAAGAAATGTTGACTGAAAGAATGAATGAGTAAATGCTGGATCATAAAAAATACTTGCTTGTGGATGGTAGAAATATGAAATGTTCTCTTTTTTCATCTTCTCAAGGTAAACACTTTAATATGATAAAAGATTTTTTTTCTTTCAGAAAATGAGACTACATAGTTGAATAGTTTCCATCTCTCTGATCTTTCTGGATAAAATGTCCTTTGGCTACCTCTCTGACCTGCTTCTCTACTGCTCCCACTCCTACCCAAAGTTAGTTCCAGGTCCCTGGCTTCTTTGCTGTTCCCTGAGAACACACCAGGAACACTGACACTCCAGACCTTTGTTCTTGCTGCTCTTCTGTCTGGGATGCCCTTCCCTCCTATGTCCCCCTGGCATGGCTCCTGGCTTCATTCGGGTCTCTGCTCAAGTATAACCTCAGAGATGTCATCCCTAACCACCCTAATTAAAAGCACACTTTCCTCATCACTTTCTCTCTGGTACTTGTTGCCACGTGGCATCATATGTATTTATTTGTTTATTTTCTGTCTCCCCCACTAGGGCATTAACTCTGTGAGAGTGAAGACTTGTCTATTTTGCTCACTGTGTATCCTTGGTGTCCAAGACAGTGCCTCTCAATAAATATTTGGTGAATGAATAAATAAATGTAGGACTTGTCTAATTAGTAAGAAGTTTAATAAAGAGGTAGCACTTATGGTGGAAAGAGGACTAGTTTGAGGTGAGAAGGATTCCGTTCCACCATTTACTAATCATTTAACGTCACTGAGTCTCAGGTTTCCTCTCAATCAAAAAGGTGTAATAGGCCCTGCATTGAGAGAACAGGGGAAACAGAGGTTTCGGGAAGGACTGAGACAGAAATGGACTTGTTTCCCAGAGCATGAAGCTGTGGCTGGATGGAGACGAGGAATACGAGGTTAGGAGTAGAGGGCGAGTTCTAAAACTCTCCATCTAATCTAGCATTTGGAATCTTCTGTCTTAGTTTTCTTCAGAGCAATCAATTATTATAGCAAGTTAATTCAATTTAATAACTACATTTTAAAAATTGCAAAGACACTTAGAGAATCTCAAAACGTCCTTGATTTCATTTAGAAGTAGGGAGTGCAGCACAATTTTTTCCCTTGCCGTCTCCCCCGAATCCCTTGAACAACTCCTCTGTCCCGCTCCATGAGACTCTGGAGGGGCTTCCAACCCAGGACTCCCCTTTTCCACCAGGGGGTAGGCGTGTGACCTGAGCTGGCCAGTTAGGATCCCTTAATCTGGGACTGAGATTAGCGTTGGCAAAAAAGCAAGTCTCTTTCCTTCTGGAACGACTATGCATGCTGGTTGCCACATTTTTCACCACATGGAAAGGAGCAGTTTAAGTAGGAATGATGCCAACACAGAGAACGTAGAGTTAAGAGATGAGAGAGCAAGTCCTGACAACACGTAAACACACCTGCAGTCAACTCTACCTTTTATATCCAGACCGCCCAATTTACGTGAGCCAACAAATGACCTTTTCTTTAAGCTGGTTTGAGTTGCTGGGCTTAACAAATACAAGAGGTGACGGAGAAACAGTGAGATTGAGTTCTGCTCTGCAGAAATCAAGAAGACTGATCCAAAGCCCAAAAGCAATAGAGTGGAAAACTGTGGAACTAATTCCTCCATTTCATAAAAGGACAGTCGTTTTACTGCCCACCCACCCCGAGTCCCTAGTTTCATGATGTTCTTGCTTCTGGCCTCAGGCCAGGGGAGCCCTGTACTTGTTTGGAGCTGAAGAAAATTCCAGATTTCACTGGCTGGTGAGGACGGATACAGGGGTAGAGCTTCCAACACCACGGCTAGTCAGCAGGAAGGGAGTCACGTTCCTGCCGTCCGGGCTTGGACTCTGAATACATTTTCACACACAATCATTAACACTCCGAACAGGTTGATTCTGAAGTATGGTTAGTGCAAGTCAATTGAGTTCAACAAGAAATCAGGTTGCTTACAAGCACACGTTTGAAGCATGCTCCCTTCCTAAATTGGGGCCCGTCAATAATTTCTGCCACTGTAAACCTGTGTGTGTGTGTGTGTGTGTGTGTATAAGCATTCATTCTCAGTTACGAAAGAATATAAGTTTTCAGGTACGGTACAGGGAACGCTGGAGGTCCCTGGGACTGCTTCAGAGAGCCCACAAGTCAAATAATAGTTTCCTAATAGTTCCAAGACACTATCTACCTTTTTCACTCTCATTCTTTTACAAGTGTACAGTAGAGTTTTCCAGAGGCCCAGTGATGTGTGATGTCATAACAAATTGAATGGAGAAATAGACAAGAATCTGTTTACTCTTAAACTAGACATTAAAGAGATTTGCAAAATAATGTCAAGCAGTGACACTCTTTGGAAATTATAGTTATTTTTCACAAAATATATGTTATTTACATTAACATGAAATGGGTTTATTGTTATTTTTAAACAAGTAACAAATACATATTTTTAAATTTCTCAGTTTTATTTTCTTTTTTACTCTTTTTCTCTATTCTTTTTTTATTATATAAATTTCAGGTGTATGCTATCATATTTTGATTTCTGTATAGACTATATCATGTTCACCATTCAAAGTCTTATTACCATTTGTCACCGTTCATATGTGCTCTGTTTCCCCTTTTGCCCTCCTCCCTCCCTACTTCCCCTCTGGAATCTATCAATCTAATCTCTATATCTATGTGTTTGTTTGTTGTGGCTTTTGTCTTCTACTTGTGAGCGAAACCATATGGTATTTGACTTTTGCTGTCTGACATATTTTGCTTAGCATAATACCCTCAAAGTCCATCCACATTGTTGCAAAAGGCAGGACATTTTTTATACTGCTGAGTAGTATTCTATTGTGTATATATACCACATCTTTTTTTTTATTGTGGTAACATTGGTTTATAACGTTAGATAAATTTCAGGTGTACATCATTGTATTTCAATTTCTGTACAGATTACATCTTGTTCACCACTCAAATACTAATTACAACCCATCACCATACACCAATCATCCCTTTCGCCCTGTTCCCTCCCTCCGTCCCTTCTGGTAATGACCAATTCGATCTTTGTCTCTGTGTTTGTTTGCTGTTGTTTTTATCTTGTATTTATGAGCAAGATCATATGTATTTGACTTTCTCCTTCTGACTTATTTGGCTTAGCATAATACCCTCAAGGTCCATCCATGTTGTCACAAACGGCTGGATTTCATCTTTTCTTATGGCTGAGTGGTATTCCATTGTGTGTATATACCACATCTTCTTTATCCATTCGTCCCTTTATGGGCACCTACATTGCTTCCAAGTCTTGGCTATTGTGAATAATGCTGCAGTGAAAACAGGGGTGTATGTATCTTTATGCATTCATGTTTTCATGTTCTTTGGATAAATGCCCAGCAGTGCAATAGCTGGATCATATGGTAGTTCTATTCTTAATTTATTGAGAAATCTCCATACTGTTTTCCATAGCTGCTGCACCAGTTTGCACGCCCACCAGAGTGTATGTGAGTTCCCTTCTCTCCACATCCTCTCCAACACATGTTGTTTCCTATCTTGTTAATTATAGCCATTCTGACGGGAGTGAGGTGATATCTCATTGTAGTTTTGATTTGCATTTCCCTGTTAGTTGATGTTGAACATCTTTTCATGTGCCTGTTGGCCATCTGTATATCTTCTTTGAAGAAATGTCTGTTCAGGTCTTTTGCCCATTTTTTAATTGGGTTATCAGTTTTTTTGTTGTTGAGATGTATGTGTTCTTTATATATTTTGGATATTAACCCCTTATCAGATATATGGTTTGCAAATATCTTCTCCCAATTGTTAGGATGTCTTTTCGATTCGTTGATGGTTTCCTTTGCTGTGCAGAAGCTTTTTAGTTTGATGTAGTCCCATTTGTTTATTTTTTCTATTGTTTCTCTTGCCCGGTCAGACACAGTACTTGAAAATATTTTGCTAAGACTGATGTCAAAGAGTATACCGCTTATGTTTTCTTCCAGAACTTTCATGGTTTCAGGTCTTACATTCAAGTCTTTTATCCATTTTGAGTTAATTTTTGTGTATGGTATAAGATAATGGTCTATTTTCATTCCTTTGCATGTGGCTGTCCAGTTTTCCCAACACCATTTATTGAAGAGATTTTCCTTTCTCCATTGTATGTTCTTGGCTCCCTTGTCGAAAATTAGCTGTCCGTAGATGTGTGGGTTTATATATGGGCTCTTGATTCTGTTCCATTGATCTGTGTGTCTGTTTTTGTGGCAGTATCATGCTGTTTTGGTTACTATAGCTTTGTAGTATATTTTGAAATCAGGGAGTGTGATACCTCCAGCTTTGTTCTTTTTCTCAGGATTCCTTTGGCTCTTTGGGGTCTTTTGTTGTTCCATATAAATTTTAGGGTTCTTTGTTCTATTTCTGTGAAAAATGTTGTTGGAACTTTGACAGGGATTGCATTGAATCTATAGATTGCTTTAGGAAGTATGGACATTTTAACTATATTAATTCTTCCAATCCAAGAGCAGAGAATATCTTTCCATTTCCCTGTGTCTTCTTCAATCTCTTTCAACAATGTTTTATAGTTTTCAGTGTACAGATCTTTCACTTCTTTGGTTAAGTTTATTGCTAGGTATTTTATTCTTTTTGTTGCAGTCATAAAGAGGATTGTATTCTTAATTTCTCTTTCTGATACTTCGTTGTTAGTGTATAGAAATGCAACTGATTTTTGTATGTTGATTTTGTATCCTGCAAAATTGCCGTGTTCATTTATTATTTCTGAAAGTTTTTTGGTGGATTCCTTAGGGTTTTCTCTATATAAAATAATGTCATCTGCAAATAGTGACAATTTCACTTCTTCGTTTCCAATTTGGATCCCTTTTATTTCTTTTTCTTTCCTGATTGCTCTGGCTAGGACTTCCAACACTATGTTAAATACGAGTGGTAAAAGTGGGCATCCTTGTCTGGTTCCTGTTCTTAGAGGCGTAGCTTTCAGTTTTTCTCCATTGAGAATGATATTAGCTGTGGGTTTGTCAAATATGGCGTTTATTATGTTGAGGTACTTTCCTTCTATACACATTTTATTCAGAGTTTTTATCATAAATGGATGCTGTATCATGTCAAATGATTTCTCCACATCTATTGAGATGATCATGTGATTTTTAATCTTCATTTTGTTAATGCGGTGTATCATGTTGATTGATATGAGGATGTTGAATCTTTCCTGCATCCCTGGAATAAATCCCACTTATTCATGGTGTATGATTCTTTTAATGTATTGTTATATTCAATTTGCTAGTATTTTGTTGAGGATTTTTGCATAGATGTTCATCAGTGATATTGGCCTATAATTTTCTTTTCTTGTGTTGTCCTTGTTTGGTGTTGGTATCAGGGTAATGTTGGCTTCGTAGAATGAGTTAGGAAGCTTCCCCTCCTCTTCAATTTTTTGGAAGAGTTTGAGAAGGATAGGTATTGAGTCTTCTTCGACTGTTTGGTAGAATTCACCAGGGCAGCCTTCTGGTCCTGGACTTTTATTTTTTGGGAGGTTTTTGATTACTATTTCAATCTCCTTGCTGGTGATTGGTCTATCAAATTCTCTATTTCTTCTTGATTCAGTTTTGGAAGGTTGTATGATTCTAAGAATTTATCCATTTCTTCTAGATTATCCAATTTGTTGGCATATAGCTTTTCATGTTATTCTCTTATAATCTTTTGTATTTCTGAGGTATCTGTTGTAATTTCTCCTCTTTCATTTCTGATTTACTTTCTTTGAGTCTTCTCTCTTTTTTTCTTGGTGAGTCTAGCTAAAAGTTTGTCAAGTTTGTTTATCTTTTCAAAGAACCATCTCTTGGTTTCATTGATGTTTTCTGTTGTTTTTTTAGTCTCTATTTCATTTATTTCTGCTCTGATTTTTATTATTTCCCTCCTTCTACTGATTTTGGGCTTTGTTTGTTCTTCTTTTCCTAGTTCCTTTAGGTACACTGTTAGATTGTTTGAGATTTTTCTTGTTTGTTGACGTAGGCCTGTATTACTATAAACTTCCCTGTTAGAACCACTTTTGAGGTATCCCATAAATTCTGGCATGTTGTATTTTCATTTGTGTCCAGGTATTTTTTGATTTCTCCTTTGATTTCTTCATTGACCCAATCATTTTTCAGTAGCATTTTGTTTAATCTCCACATATTTGTGGCTTTTCTGATTTTCTTCCTGTAGTTGATTTCTAGTTTCATCTGTTGTGGTCAGAAAAGATACTTGGAATTATTTCAATCTTCTTAAATTTATTGAGACTTGTTTTGTGGCCTAATATGTGATCAATCCTGGAGAATGTTCCATGTGCATTTGAAAAGAATGTGTATTCTGCTGTTTTTGGATGGAATGTTCTGTATATATCTACTAAGCCCATCTGGTCTAATGTGTCATTTAAGGCCAATGTTTCCTTATTGATCTTCTGTTTGGATGATCTATTCATTGGTGTAAGTGGAGTGTTAAAGTCCCCTACTATTATTGTGTTACTGTCTATTTCTCCTTTTATGTCTCTTAATAACTGCTTTATATATCTAGGTGCTCCTTTGTTGGGTGCATAGATATTTACAAGTTTTATATCCTCTTGTTTTATTGTTCCCTTGTTCATTATGTAGTGCCCTTCTTTGTCCCTTGTTACAGTTTTTGTTTTAAAGTCTGATATAAGTATTGCTACCCTCGCTTTCTTTTCATTGCCATTTGCATGGAGTATCTTTTTCCATCCGTTCACTTTCAGTTTGTGAGTGTCTTTAGGTATGAAGTGTGTCTCTTGTATGCAGCATATATATGGGTTTTGTTTTTTTATCCAATCAGCCACCCTATACCTTTTGATTGGAGGATTTATTCCATTGACATTTAAAGTAGCTATTGATAAGTATGTACGTATTGCCATTTTGTTACTTCTTTTCTGCATGTTTTAGTAGTTCTTCTCTGTTCCTTTCTTCTTCTCTTGCTCTCTTTCCTTGTGGTTTGATGGCTTTTTTAGTATTATGTTTGGGTTCCTTTCTCTTAGTTTTTTGTGCATTTATTATAGGTTTCTGGTTTGTGATTACCATGAGGTTCATATATAATAACCTACATATATAGCAATCTATATTAAGTTGATGGTCTCTTTAGTTTGACCTCTTTCTAGAAGCTCTACTCCTTTACTCCCCTCCTCCCACATTTTATGTTTTTGATATCATATCTAACCTCTTGTTTGTGCGTTTGTATCCATTACTGTCTTATCATAGAAATAGATAATTTTTCCCTATTTGTGGTCTTCTCTTTTCCCCTTAAATAAGTCCCTGTAACATTTCTTGTAGGACTGGTTTCTTGGTGATAAACTCCTTTAATTTTTGCTTGTCTGGCAAATTCTTTATCTCTTCTTCCGTTCTGAATGATAACCTTGCTGGGCAGAGTAGTCTTGGCTGTAGGTTTTTTCCTTTTAGCACTTTAAATGTATCATGCCACTTTCTTCTAGCCTGTCAAGTTTCTGCTGAGAAGTCAGCTGATTGCTTTATGTGGTTCCCTCTGTAGGAGACTTGTTGCTTTTCTCTTGTGGCTTTTAGGATTTCCTTTTTACCCTTAATTCTGGACATTTTAATTATGATGAGTCTTGGTGTGGGCCTCTTTAGGTTTATCTTTTTTGGTGCTTTCTGTGCTTCCTGTACCTGGATGTCTGTTTCCTTCCTTAGGTTAGGAAAATTTTCAGCTATTATTTCTTCAAATAGATTCTCTGCCCTGTTGTCTCTCTCTTCTTCTTCTGAAATACCTATGACATAGATGTTAGTATGCTTGATGTTGTCCCAGAGGTTCCTTAGACTGTCCTCACCCTTTTAAATTCATTTTTCTTTTATCTGTTCAGCTAGGGTGATTTCCTCTAGTCTTTTGTCCAGCTTGCTGATCTGTTCTTTTGTATAATCTACTCTAGTTTTGAGTCCCTCTAGTGAATTTTTCATTCTGGTATTGTATTCTTCATTTCGGATTGGTTCTTTTTTATATTTTCTAATTCTTTGTTGATGTTCTCACTGAGTTCATCCATTCTTCTCCCAAGATCAGTGAGCATCCTTATGACTCTTTGTTTGAACTCTTTGTCAGGTAGATTGCTCACTGCTGTTTCATTTAGCTCTTTTTCTGGGGTTTTGTCCTGTTCCCTTACTTGGAATGTATTCCTTTGCCTCCTCATTTGGCCTCTTTCTGTGTGCTCAGTTTTATTTTCTAATCTGATAAATTTCAATGAATATAAACCACATAAATAGAAGATCTTTGAGGTACTCAACAATTTTTTGTAAAGGGCTCCTGATATCAAAAAGTTTGAGAACTACTGTAATGGATGAACCAGCCAAAGACACAGGTAAAATTTGTAATAACTGGATATTGCACAAGTTTGCTATCAGATCTAAACTCTATATATTTTTAAAAGTCTGAAAGTTACTTGTGGCAATCCTCAGAAAGAAATTATTATTATAATGTGTTAAAATGACATTTTACATGTCTATGTTGATTTTAAATTGTCTCTATGAGAAAACATTGATCTGCTATGGAATGCTATAATCTTTGGCACACCCGTACTCATCAAAAAATGATAGTACTGTTATTATTATCATTTTACAGATGAAGAGGCTGGGCCTTTTTAGCAGTATCATCTGAAGCAGGTGTCGGCAAATTTTTTATGTAAAGGGTCTGGTTGTAAATATTTTCGTCTTTGCAGGACATGTGACTTCTGTCTCAGCTGCTCAGCTCTGCCGCTGTAGCATGAACGCAGCCATGGGCAACACGAAAACAAATGAGCCAGGCTGTGTTCCAGCCAAGCTTTACTTGTGAACACTGAAATTTGAATTTAACATAATTTTCACATGTCATAAAATATTATTCTTCTTTGGTTTTTAACCACTTAAATATCTAAAAACTATTCTTAGCTCAAGGGTGGCAGGTTGAATTTGGTCTGAAGGCTGCAGTTTGCCAACCGCTTGTCTAAAGTATGTTCTACGCAACTTTTAATCCTTTGAGATCCTCTGTGACAGAGGCTTCCATGACTAAATAAGCTTGGGAAATGTTGCAGTGGAAAAATCAAACTGTATACTGTAATTTAAAGCCTGTGAAATATCCTTCAAAAAGGTTTATTGGTCTCAGTCAAGGAAAATTTTCAATCAAACCTAATAGATCACAGAAACACTTTCTTTCAAATAATATTTGTTTATTGTTTTCAAACTACTGTTCCATGGAACAAATGTTGGGGATTATTGCTCTGAAAGATCTCAAATTCACATGCCTATAGGTATGCTGTGTATGATACAAGCTCTGTGTAAGAAAATCGGTATTAATCTGCTCACACCTGCCCAGTAATAATATTGCTTCGTAATCGTGTGCAGGACAAACAAAATGACCAATAAGACATATCTTTATTCTATAAGGGCACAGCCCTTAGGCATCAGTTTGCAACCACTGGTGTACAGATTTATACATGGTGGAAATGACATCAGTGTGTCTAGACTCATTACACTTGGAAGGTAGTTTGGACTAGCTGCTTCCCTTGACGTGAATGCTACCATATGCAGCTACCTCCTCAGGAAACAGCCAGGGAATGACACAGGAGAGATGCAATCAGAGGGGGCACAGTAAATCCTGCTTGTGCTTTTGCCATTACACAGCTGATGCTGTGTGATTTCCAGGATGTTTCCCAAATTTCAATGTACAGACAAATTATCTGAGATCTTGCTAAAATGCAGATTCTGATTCAGCAAGTCTGGGTGGTAACCCACACTGGTGATCTGTGGGTTCAGTGTTCAGGAAGAGACTTCTTGCATTGCACAAATTCAGTGAAATTCAATGACCTACTGAATAGAAGAATTTGTACGTTCACAAGATCCCCAGGCAATTCCTATGCACATCGAGTCTGAGAAGCACTGCTCCAGAGCCAATTTCCATGAACGCATATTCTCAGGGCATTGGAAAGTCAGGCCAGCTGTACTAAATAATCTCCACCAATAGTGAAATATAGTCTGAGGGCCTTTGAGTAAATAAAGAAAGAAGAAGAGAAGAATATCTTCCCTTCTAAGACTCTGTTAAGGGAGCATTGCTTCACCCTGAAAAGTCCAGAAATGATTTGTGAGGTAACCCTAGCCTAACCTCTAATGAATCCACATTCGTATCCAGGAGAATGAACAGCAAGAGCTCAGAGGTCAGTTATAAAAACTTCTGATGTCAGAGATTGGCAAAAATAAGTACGTAGTAGAGCCACACAATATCATTTCAAGGATGCTAAGTTTCAATGGAAATATTCCCATTAGTGAAAACTGTCAGGATCACGAGTAGTGAGTAATGGTAAAACCACACTGTGCACTGTGAGTAATGGTAAAGCCACGCTGTGCACCTGCAGCACATCCTTTGGGGAGCTGGCACAAGGTGTCAATCAAAAGTTTGGTGTTCTCTCTTTCAATCAAATATCATGGAATACTGACACATTCTGAAAGGTTTACAGACATTATACAAGGCACATGTACCTAAAACAGAAATCATATGAGGATATTTGACAAATATTTGTTGAATGAGCTCAAGAATATCAGACTTGTGTCCTGAACAAAAGAGTTGAAATTTGGGTGGCTGTTGTCCTAATTTTTTAGGTGACAATTGTAACATTCCTCAGCCTCAGGAATGCTCTCTCTTAGCATTTTGATTTGGAGGGTGCTGAAGAGGGGTTAGGAAGGGTAGTGTGTTAGTAAACCAAGCATTAAAAATCAGCAAGAGACGTTTGGGACAACATGCTAAGGCACTGAGGGGAAAAAAGACATGTTCTTGTGGATAAGAATACTGAGAGTTCAAGAATGGAACCAAGAAAATTGAGCTTTTGAGAAGTGGTCACTTACGGACAATAAACAAAGGCATCCACTCAAATGAAAGAGAGCAGCACAGTTTCATTTAGCTCAGAGTCTAGCCGGGCAGAGTGGTGCCCTTAGAGGCCACTTGAGCCCTGGAGAGCTCTCCCTGGGCACTGCATGAACCGAGGGACTAGTACACCCCTTTGTTCACAGACTCAGCTTCCTGAAACCCCCAACTCTTTCATTCCTTTCTCCTCACTTATTTTTTCATCCCCTGGCTTCAGGACTGGCTCCCCACCCCATCATAATTGTGTTTTTATCCTCAGCCTTAAAGCACAATCTACCTTTTCCAGGTTGTGAGCCCAGCCACTCATGATCCTAGTTTTACTTCTTCATTTCTCCAGTGAACTCATGACCTTCTCTGGGCAATGCCTCTTTATTTCACCAGCCCCAGAATCATCTGGTACCTATCCTGTGGTCCACCTTTGTAGACAGGGTCAAAACACTCCAGGTCTGATCAAAACAGACCACATTGAATAGCCTGACCATTACCCTTGATTGACCCTGAGCTCTCATGCTGCATCTTTTCCTGTTTGTTTTCAGCTGTGTTTCTCTTAACTCCATCACTAGATCATTTCTTATGTGGGTAAGGTCTTCTTTTACTTTTTTAACTCTCATGGAAAGTACAAGTCCTATATTCACCAAATACTTCCCATATTTTGATGATTGTGTGACTCTTAGGAAACAAGAAACATTTATTGAATGCCAACAACTTGCCCAGATTGATCATAGTTGCAGAGACTTTGCCTGATATGTTCTCTAAAACAGCAAGAGATCACTCATTCATTATGAACAACATACATCCACCAACGGTCAACATCCTGTGTACATTTCTCACCTGGGTCAAAATCAGACAGGCAGCTAGCTAACTTTAGGCCAATAAATTGTCTTCCTTTTACAGTTCAGATGACCTGCTTTATATCTAAATTCATTACATAATTCAAAGCCATTGTAAAACTATTTGTAACTTGTTGAGCTAAAACTATTGAACTTTGTTCATAACATAAAATAATGTTTGCAGCTTTAAATAGGTACCTGTTCTAGATATAGCTAATCATTTTTATACTCATATTAAAAATTTAAAAACTTTTACGGTCAAAAGATTATATTTTCACTCTTAAAATATGAAATTTCATATGTAAGAAGGTTTTTCCCTATTAGTCAATACATAGTGAGTCAAACAATCTCATATAACTTCAGGTTTTTTTGATGAGGAAGATTGGCCCTGAGCTAACATCTGTGCCCATCTTCCTCTATTTTGTATGTGGGATGCTGCCACAGCATGGCTTGATGAGCAGTGCATAGGTCTGCACCTGGGATCCAAATCCACAAACCCCAGGCCTCCGAAGCGGAGCCTGCGAACCCACCACTAGGCCACCAGGCCGGCCCCACTTCAGTTTATTTTTAAGCTAAAGCCAGTATTAAACGTATTTTGTGTAAGAGCAGAGATTTATACAGCTCTGTCTGCTCTGAGCATGTGAATGAAGGAAGACAGCTTGATAAGGTACATTGCTCACTAACCAAAACTGAATGTTTACCTATTGTGTAATTATATTTATAATTACCAGATAATTAGAAGGCATAACTAGGATGAAAAAAACCCACTCTAGGATTGTCTTTGAGGTCACTTTTTTTCTTGTTAATATTTAAGTTTAGTTGGTTATTTACAGCTTGCTTGGAAGCTTTTGGACAAGTTACCTCCCCACCCAACGTGGTCTTGCTCTGCCAGCATCTTCCATTTTTCATCCTAAAGAAAACCATAGATATCGGAGAAATCACAATAACAAAACCCATTGATTTTAAACCTTTCTTCTTTTCTAACAAAAGCATATAAACACTGCTTTAGCTGCATTTCACAAATTTATAATGTTTTTTCATTATCATTCAGTACAAAATTACCATCATAATTTTTGATTTATAAGTTATTTGGAAATGTGCTGCCTAATTTCCAGATATTGGATGTTTTCTAGTTACATGTCTTTTATTGATTTTTACTTTAATACAGTTGTGGTCAGAAAAAATACTCTGTATGATTTCAATCTTTGATATTTACTGAGATTTGTATTACAACCCAACACATGCTGATCCTCATGAATGTTCCATATGTACTTGAAAGAATCTATATCTGCATTTGTTGATTAGATCAAGTTGGTTGATGGTATTTTTCAAATCTTCTATATCTTTCCTGATTATTTTGTCTACTTGTTCCATCACTTACTTAGAAGTGGTGTGTTAGCTCAGGGCTGATCTTCCTCACAGAAAAAAAAAAAAAAAGTGGTGTTAACATCAACAACTGTATCACTCAGGGTTCTCCAGAGAAACAGAACTAGGGTATATATATGTATGCATATATATGAGAGTTATTTTAAGGATTTGGCTCATGTAATTTTAGGGGCTGGCAGGTTTGAATTGTAGGGTAAACCAGTAGGCTGGAAACTCAGGCAGGAGTGAATGCTGCAGTCTTGTGCAGAATTTATTCTTCTCTGGAAAATCTCCAGAGTTTTTGTTCTTAAGATCTTCAACCATTAGATGAGGCCCCACCCACATTATCAAGAGTAATGTTGTTTACTTAAAGTCAACTGATTGTAGATATTAACTACACCTACAAAATACCTTCACAGCAAAACCTAAATTAATGTTTGTTTAAATAACTGAATACTGCAGCCTGGCCAAGTTGACACATGAAAATAACCATCACATCAGCTATGAACAGAAAGTTGTCTATTTCTCTCATTGTCCAAACAATTTTTGTTTCATGTGTTTTGACGCTCTGTAATTAAATAAATATACACTTAGGATTGATGCTTGTTATGTCTTCTTGATGAGTTGATCCATTTATCATTATGAAATACCTTTCTTTATCTCTGGTAACTGTCTTGAAATCTTCTTTGTCTGATATTTATGTAATCACACCAGCTTTGAAAAGCTTAGTTTTTTTCATGGTGTATTTTTTCCACCCTCTTGCTTTCAATCTGTCTGTCTTTTTATATAAAAGTATTTTTTCTAAAGAATATATAGATGGGTTTTTCTTTTTTGTACATTCTGATCATCTCTGCCTTTTAGTTAGAGTGTTTAGTCCATTTATATTTAAAGTAATTAATAATATGGTTGGATTTTAATCTCCCATCTTGTTGTTTTCTATTTATACCACTTGGCCTTTATTCCATTCCTCTTTTCTTGCCTTAATTTTGGTGAATAAAGTAGTTTCTAGTATTCAGTTTATTCCTACCTATTGAGTCTTGATATGCTTTTTTGATTTTCACAGATTGCTCAGTCTAGAAATAATAATATATGCTTTTAAGTTTTCACAGTTTTGCCTCAAATAATATTATGCTACTTCACAAACAACACAGAAACCATCTAACTGTAAGGTGATAACTGTAACAGGTATCCCTTTTCTGGCCATTGTCCTCCAATTTTACTTCTACATATATGATAAGCCCAATACATTGTTATTTTTTCTATTTTACATAGTCAATATATTTTTTAAGAAGTTAAAATATATAGGTATGTATGTATTAAAAATACTAAAACAGTCTTTAATATTTAGTCAAATATTTACCCATTCTGGTGTTCTTCATTGCTTTCTGCAAATCTAGGGTTCCATCTGGTACCATTTTTCTTCAGCCTAGAAACTTTCTCTCAGCATTTTGTGTAGTGCAGATTTATTGAAGACTAATACTCTCAGGTTTTGTCTGCTGGAAAATGTTTTTGGGGTTTTTTGGGCTTCAAATTTAGGATATTTTTGTTGGACATAGGATTCTAGATTAACTTTTTTTTCTTTCAGTGCTTTAGAGAGATATTATATCACAGTCTTCTGGCCTGTAAATTTGGTCATCATTCATTTTTTTTCCTATGTAATGTGTCTTTTTCCTCTGTTCACTTTAAAAATTTGGTCATTATTTTTGGTTTCCTGCTGTTTAAGTATGATCTACTAGAAGTGGTGTTCTTTATATTTGTCCTGCTTGGGGTTTGCATGAGTAACGGGTAGAATTCGTCTAGGAAATGTAGTGCACAAATCCAAATATATCAAATAGAAGGTAGTGTGGAAGATTTCCTGGTCCAGACACTCTACAAATCCAGGTTTATTTTACTAGAGGGTAAAAGACTCCTATTCTCACTAGGCCTGTGAGAGCACCAGGCTATAACTATCCTAAATCATGGTGGCTGGTAAGTTCTGGAAAACAAATTGCCATTTTGGAAAAGAGCAAATTTTAAAAATGTGTTGATCTCTTACCATCAGGAAAATGTAAGGTCAGACAAGTAATTTAAATAAATATTTTCCATATCTGACATTCTTTTGGGGATTTTGTTTGTTTGGGTTGTCACATGCTCATCTTTTGGAGCTGGTGAGAACAAAGCTTTACACTTCCCAGGACCACAGAATGTTGTTCTAGTCAAAATACCCAACAACTGGTGCAGTCGTGTCCAGGCAACCAGCAGGGAGTCAGCCATCAGCAGTGGACAGCCATCATAGTACATCAGCCTAGATCTGTGGTGTGTGGAAAGAATGAGGAGACTAAATAGGGATAGAGACCTTAAAAGGCATGTCCTTTTCTACTTCTGATTTTGAATTCCTCTCTAATATATATCTACCCTGTTTTTCAAAAATATAGTGGGGAAAACAACTCACAGACCACATCAGGAGTTTAATTTTTAATCTTCATACTTTAAATAATTATTGATCACATCTTGACAACTTTTCTTTTGAGATTGCTAGTCAATCTAAGGAATTGCAAGCTGAAATAACAATATTCTTTAATTTTGCCAGAACTGCTAATTAATTTTTTTTTAGATCTTGACATGGATCCAGTCTGGAAGGACTGAAGCCAAAGTGAACATCCTGTGAACTCTGGATGAACAGTTCATTTACCTCTGGATGTTCTGATTGAATTTGAAGAGTGTGTTCTTGTCTCCCAGGAGAAAAGAGCTAAGCTCATGTCTATGCTGGTTCGTATCCAAACAAAAAGGAAAATAAATATTAATTTTGGCATATAAATTTATTAAAATTATACATTTAGGTATTCTTCTTTATAGGAAATACTAATTTCAAAATGTAGTTTTCTAAATAATAGTAATAAAAATAAAACTATAAAATAATCTTTGTTTTTTCCTTGTACATTTTAAGACTATGCCTTGCAGTACTTACTGGGCACTGAAATACCCAACAGCTGTGATGCAATGAATCAATATTTGTAGTATTTTCTTTTACAAATAAATGGGATGATTTTCCATGCCAATAAATTCAAGCCACAGATAACTATTTTTATAACTTAAAATTTCACGTTGTTTGTTACTTTGCTATGTACCCAAATTGTATCTTATCGCATAAAACTTACAACACACATGAGATGGTAGAGTAGGCATCATTTTTAAAAAAAGTGTTTCAAATGTTAAGCAGTTTGCTTACTGCAAA